>NC_083227.1:158951006-159176006 GCF_032191835.1 Heteronotia binoei
ATACTTGAAGATTTTGGGGAGGAGCCTGAGCGGTGGGCATTGCCTTCTGACACACTTCCAGTGATGTCAGCAGATGTGACATATGCAAATAACTTATGCAAATAACTTATGCTAATAAGTTTCTGGAAAGAAAGAAAGAAAGAAAGAAAGAAAGAAAGAAAGAAAGAAAGAAAGAAAGAAAGAAAGAAAGAAAGAAAGAAAGAAATGTCACCCCAGAGTCGGAAACAACTGGTGTTTGCCCAGGGTAAATTACCTTATGCTATGCTGAAAGTCTGGTGCCTCTACCTCAAAAAACAGCTCCTCCAAAGTTTAATCCTGAAGTGCGGGACTATACTTTTTTTTCTGCAAGACATAAGACTTTTTCCAGAATTGACATACTGTGGGGAACTAGAGACTTAGGTCTCATAACAAGGAAGATAGAGATTTTACCTAAAATTGGGGCTGATCATAACCCAATAATGTGGATTACAAAATTGTCTAAAAGATTGAGGAGATGGAGACTGAATGAAGATTTGCTACAGAGCAAAGAAACAGTGACATTTCTAGAAAAAGAAACTAAGGACTTTTTCTAAAGAAGATATTGACTTTCAGATGGTCTGGGATGCTTATAAAGCAGTAATGAGAGGGTTGTTGATTACTCTAAACAATAAAGACAAAAGGAAAAAAGAAAAACAATTATTGGACATTCAAAATGAAATAAAGAAAAAAGAAGGGGAGCTGAGAAAAAAGACCAGGGAAAAAGAAAATTCTAAGGGAAATTTCAATATTACAAACTCAGTTTATTGATGCAGATTCAAGAAGAAAAAGATCTAGAAGGATTACAAATAAAAGGATATACCTACAAGTACAGAGCATTTGCTGTTGACATAATATTTATAAATGAAAACCCCATACAAGTTACACCTTTGTTATTAATGAAAATACAAGAGTTTGGGGAGTTGGCGGGACTTTATATAAATAAAGAAAAATCTAAAATTTTGTGCAAGAATATGCAGATAAATAGACAACAAGAATAGTACAAAGACTAACGGGCTGTGAAGTTACCTCTAAGATAAAGTACCTAGGGGTAGAGATAACAATGAAAAATATTGATTTGTTTAAGAATAATTATGAGAAGTTATGGTGTAGAATAGAGGAAGATGTGCTAAAATGGAACAAGCTCAATTTGTCATTCCTGGGCAGAATAGCTGCAATAAAAAATGAATATTCTACCAAGGATAATGTATCTGTTTCAAACTATTCCTATTGTGAAAGATGCTAAACAGTTCGATAAATGGCGAAGGAAAATTTCAGAATTTGTGTGGGCTGGGAAGAAACCAAGGATTAAAATGAAAATCTTGACAGATGCAAAAGAGAGAGGTGGATTCCAATTACCAGATTTGAAATTGTATCATGAAGCAGTGTGTTTAGTATGGATGAAAGAATGGATAACGTTGTTAAATAAAAAACTTTTAGTGTTGGAAGGCCATGGAAAAAAATTTGGCTGGCATGCATACTTATATTACGGAAAAAAGATGTATGGCCTTTTCTCTCACCATTATATAAGAAGTAATCTACTAAATGCATGAATAAAGTATAAGAAATATGGTGATGAGAGGAGACCTTTGTGAATAGTGCCAGCTGAAGTGATAAAGTTAACGGCTAAAACAGCCAAAGAAAAATGGCTATCTTACAATCAGCTACTAAAAATACAAAGTGGAAAAATAGAACTGAAAACTGCAGAAGAACTGAGTTACAAATATGACTGGTTTCAAATGCAACAAATAAAAAGTTTGGTGGAGAATGATATCAAAACTGAAGGAATAAGGAAAGAGCAAACAAAAATGGAAATTCTGCTTGGAGATAATGAGAAATTAATTTCAAAAGTATACAAATTACTCTTACAATGGTCTACAAAAGATGAAGTAGTGAAATCTCAAATGATAAAATGGGCAATTAATGTAAATAAAGAAATAAAGATGGAATCTTGGAAATATTTGTGGAGAATGAAACTTCCACAAATATTCTATGAGACTCGCAACATGTCATAGTATTAAAGAAAACTGTTTTAAGATGATGTATAGATGGTATATGACTCCAAAAAAATTAGCAAAGATGAACAACAAGATGCCAGATAGGTGTTGAAAATGTAAAAAGCATGAAGGTTCTTTCTACCATATGTGGTGGACTTGTGAAAGGGCTAAAATGTTTTGGCAAATGATTCAGCAAGAGATTTCTAAGATTTTGGGATATGAATTCAATAAAGTGGCAGAGACTTTTCTGCTGGGATTACAAATGGAAAAATTTCCAAAAGAAGACAGAACTTTAATAGGGTACTTGCTCTCAGCTGCTAGGACATTGTATGCACAGCTGTGGAAGCAAGAAAAAATACCAGAGAAATGGGATTGGATTACAAAAGTTATGTCATGGAGTGAAATGGACAAATTAACAAGAAAATTAAGAGACTATGATTTGGAACTTTTTAAGTTGGAGTGGAAGAAATTCAGAAGATACGTAGAAAAAGAGTGGAAAATAAAAGGACATTGGACAATCTTTGATAATGATTAAGGTTTTTAAAATAAGAATATAACTTTTGGGTTTTTCTTAACAGTTAAGGGTACCTTTAATATTTGTTTCCTTTAAGTAAATAACACTGGCGGGGGTCAAGTAACGGGGGGAGGGGTGGGGGAAAAGTAAGATATGGGGTAGAAAGTTTTTTCTTTTACTTTAAGTTTTTATAAGTTGTAGATATAGTTTTGCTACCATATGTTACTAATAAAAATTGTTTATTTGGAAAAAAAAACCCAGCTCCTCCAAGAGCCCCAGTTACCCATGGATTGATACTCCATTATACCCTATGGAGTGCCCAGCAGACATTCACCCCCCCACACACACACTTTTTGATAACCCTCCAAATCTCCAAACCAGGGGATCCCCTGCCTGGACAATCCCCTGGGGATTGGTAACCCTGATATGGGGGCAGCTGAAATTTATAGCATTTGTGTGTGAGACAGAGGTTTTTTTTATCCGTCATCTATCACTAAATAAGGACAGATACTCCTGCCGAGTACGAAAATTTCCATTTTTCAATATCATTGCATTTACAACTCCCTTATCACTCATACAGATATGTCCGTGTGTGTGTACATGTGTGTGTGCACACGCATTTATTGATGGCGGCGTGTGTTAGGGAAGACGCAAAAATCCATCTAAGATTAGCATAATGAAAAGGCAATATATATATATATAATATATTATCATAATTAAAAAGCAATGTATATATATAATATCTATGACAGAAAAAAGAGAATAGTTTCTGGGTTGGAACAGTCCTCAATTGTTTTTAGCTAAACCTTTTAAAAATGTTGAATGCTCCAGTGGAACTTGTTGATCCTCCCGAAGTTTTCAGATTGGAGGCATTATGTCCCCTAGAGCAAACAAGCTGGTTCAGCTAGAGATCGATGTATTATAAGCAAAAGAAGAAAAGTAAAACTGTCCCAAAAAACAAGAAAATTGAATAGTGACCAAAGGACAGCTCTGAATTCCTTAAAAAAAAAAAAATGAGGAGGCACTCATTTAAGGCAATTAAATTATGCTCCAACTGAAAGCATAGACACTGATTAATAACCCACATATTAATAGCCATGAATAAATAACTGTAAGTATAAAACAATCAAGTTCATCCGAATACTCCATTTATCTTTGCCATCTACAGTGCTTTTGCCACCTTCCACTATAATGTCATACAATATCATTTTATCACTGCCAAAGGAATTCTAGTGTGATCCAGTCTTAAAAAGATCACCAAATCAGAGCACAGCAACATGCACAAAAAAATGTGTGCCAAGTGCCATCATGTTACAGCCAACGTACGGCAACTCCAGCAAGCAGCTTTCAACCCAAGTGAGTGTTGGAAATATGTATCTGCTTTGTATGTCCTTTGCAATGTTCTAAAGTTCCGGTCATTATAGGGTTAACACTGTGCCTGGTTCCCTATTGTCTGCATGACCTAGGAAGAAGATACTGACTGCTGTCCATCAAGGTCTAGAAGCGGAAAAACTTGTTTTGTTTGTTTGGTCAGTCAGGTGACTTCCTCTGCTCAGGCAGAGAGTTTAAGAAGAAGGAGGAAGTGGTCTTCCATTAAGCACATGATTTTCTACTGTGAGGATGTAGTTCTTTAGTGTTTGTTATTTTCATCTCCCAGTACCCTTTCCCTGTAGAAATAAATGTTTTTGCTTTTTCATGTTCAATGCCTCTTGATGATTATTTGATCCAGTGATCCATCGCACTGTTTGAGATAAAGAAATAGCATTTCAAACCGATTCCCTAACAGTGAGAAGCAGAGGCAATGCAATTTCCTTCTTTTGCATTGACATATACAAAAGGCTTGGTCCAGAAAAGGGTTGGTTTCAAGAGCTAGACCATCTTTCTTCCAAGTACCTTTCTGGACCATCTTTCTCAAAATTGTCCAGAAAAATTGTGAACAGCTCAAGTCTGTTCAACAGGTTAATCTTTGAATATTCAAACAATACGTTATAGTATTTCTGGACCATCTTTCTTCCAAGTACCAACCCTGCTTAGCTTTTGAGATCTGATGAGATTGGGCTATACCGTACTGCCTTCCCTCCCACATATCATGTTTAAGTATAGAACAGCAATACTATGACCGTTTTCGCACACCGCTTACCACGCGGTCACGTTCCTGTTCTCTCCGCAGCGTCTGTCGGATTTCCCATTATCTGCGCTGAAGTTACATGAAGTGGCTTGGCTTTTGTGTAGCAAATGTAAACCGCCAGAACCCAGCTTACGTTTGCTATGCAAAAGCCGCGGCACTTCCTGTAACTCCGGCGCAGATAATGGGAAATCCGATGGATGCTGTGGAGAGAACAGAAATGTGACCGCGTGCTAAGCTGTGTGCGAAAACGGTATGTAACTTTTAAAAGACAACTGTAGAATGTGGTACTATGTGGGACATGAGTGGCAAATTACAAAAAGGAATACATGCCAAGTAATTTAGTCAAGAAAGCATAGCTGTGATTTAGATGAACAAAGCCATGTCCTTTGCTACAGAAATAGGCTCACTGTGGCTAATCTCATTCATCATCTAATCAGAATCTTGGAAAGAGCTTGGACAACTCCCACCAAAAATGAAAATTTCCCTAGGTTTTGATCTCTTCCTTGTATGTGAATATCCCTTGCCATACATACATGTAATGTTTGTAAGCCCCCTCCCCCTAGAAAAACCCCCAAACCCTACACAATGGCTGAAAGGGGAAAAAAACTTAGCTACTACACATCACATGAGGATCATCACACTATATTTATTCTACGGTCCATCTTTAAATAGCTAAATTCTCCCACATTCTCAGGTCTCAGGATTACTTTACTTTTTTTCTGGCATAGACATGAATATCTGGAATAGAAAATGTAATGCATGAAGCAGCCATCACTGGGCTATCAGAAAAATTCTCTTCTCTGATTGCTAGATACCTACTTCTAATTCTCTACATAACACTTATTCAGGACCTGTTTATTCACATTTGTTGTAAATCATTTCAAAAACATTTAGCTTGCCTGGTTCCCCCTCCTTTCTTTGTGATTTCTACTGAGCTATTTCTAGAGTATAATCATGCGTCCTGTCAGCTTTCTTTTTTGCCCGGCTAAACCGGATGAGCTCCTTTAACCTTGTCTCATATGATAAGTTCCCTGTTCCTCTGTCACACCAATAGTTCTTTCTATTTGTGTTCATTACAAAGAAACAGTGCTACAGCTAGACAGTGTACCTGAATCTCACATAGCTAACTGATGAGAGCACAGGCTTAATTAAAATAGGAGGTATAAACATTATTATAATGCAGACTTGTTGTGGGAAAACTGGAAGTGATTAATACTGATGTGAAACAGATTCTGGGAAAATGAGCTTCAGTGTACATCCTCAGTAATTTCTCTACTGTCTTCGTTGTTACGTTGATGCTTTTCAACTTCTCCTGCATTCATAAAAGGCAAAGCATAGGTTCAGAGATGGCTAATTAATAAGCATGCTGTAGATTGCAAAGTACCGAATAAAAATGAAAAGGGAACGAAGACCATAGTTTTGATGGACAGTTTTGCTAATTTGGTGGGATAGAGATTATGAATTCTCTGTCCTTCTATTGTAAGATGCAGCTATCTGATTTAGTAGACCCAGAGGACCTTTCAGTAATAGTATGTCGAATGACGAGAGCAAATGAGAGAGCATTAAAAGCTTGTACATTTACAAAAAGTTGAGGAAATGAAGGAAGACATATTGGTTTTAGGTATTAATATCAGATCCAGCCAGTTTCAAATCAGGGACATTGATGGCTGCTAAACAATTGCTAAATATGGATTTATTTATTTTGATTTTTAGCCTGCCCTTCCCATAGGACAGGCTCAGGGCAGGTTACATCATAAAAACAATCAACAGTAAAAAAAACACACACACAATAAAAAACCAATTTAAAATATATAAAATCTAAAACTACAGAGTGACAATAGAGACTAAAATGGCAGCTTCTGCCTCACAATCATGACCTATTGTCCAGTCCAGCAGATCTTATAGCACTGGGATGGAATGAACAGGGGAGGCCGGTAGCAAGTGATGTCCATTGCCTCAGCTGAAAGCCTGACAAAAGAGCTCTGTTTTACAGGCCCTGAGGAATTGGAGCAGATCCTGCAGGGCCCGGATCTCCAGGGGGAGCTCATTCCACCAGGTAGGTGAAAAAACAACTAAGTTGGTCTTAAAGGTGCAATCGACTCCTATTTTGTTCTACCACTTCAGACCAACACGGCTGCCCACTTGGATCTAGCTATTTGCTTAATTCCACATGTAGCTTTTATGGCTGCCTATAATTTCTACTTGCTAAAACCTGGCATTTTGCAGGAGAAAATAGTCTGCTGTGTACTCAGGCTTGTGGGACAGCCATTGCTTCTCTGCATGGAATAGCTGATGGACTAAGTAGTTTTATCTAATTTGGCTATTGATTTAGTAATGTGACTAAGATCTTTCATGTTACTAGATTTTCATTGTGCCCTTCCTCCAAAGAAGAAAGAGCTACCTACACAGTTCTTTCCTGTCAGTCTGTTTCGGTTACAGTGTGTGAGTAGTCTTAAATCACTGTGTGTTATATGACCAAGAGCCATATAAGAGCTACTCCATACAGCATGAACTGCAGTAAAGTTAGTCATGACTTTATGAAGGCTATCAATGCCATTAACTTTGCAGAAAATTTTTTTGACAAGAAAACCTACCATCTTCATCAGCCATGACCACTTGTGAGCTGATCCTAGGATCTCGTATGTTTACCACAATCTGATATAACCAGCTGAGGAAGAGTTTTGCAGCTGCACAGTAGGTACAGTGGTGGACTTTCAAGTCCTTTTGCCTTGCAGCTTTTTTTTTTTTTTAAATCCTGCACAGTAAGTGAAACTGCCTCTATCCAAGGGTCATGGAGGGTCAGTTAATTAAATTTTGAGAAAACTATAGTTCCAATATTACTGTGTGAAAATAAGCATGAGTGAAATAATATTGGTAACATGGATAGATTATTCCAAACTGTAAAATGTTTGGCAAGAAGGGTATATTTATACGTTGACTAACAATCTGGTTTGCTCACTCTTTATTTAAACTATTGGCTGCTGAGTGGCATGCAACAGAGACAGCTCATGAGGTTATGTGAGAAAGCACGTGTTTGAAATGCTGCTAGTTGTACCACAATGTATTGTTTGAATATGCAAGGATTAACCTGTTGAACAAACTTGAGCTGTTCACAGACAGCTGAACTGCTTGATGAAAAGTTGGTTCCCTGCTCATGCTGTAGGAGGTGTGCTGTTTTCACAGTAACCTTGGTGATTAACATGTGGAATTCACTGCCACAGGAGGTGGTAGCGGCTACAAGCATAGACAGCTTCAAGAGGGGGTTAGATAAAAATATGGAGCAGAGGTCCATCAGTGGCTATTAGCCACAGTGTGTGTGTGTGTGTGTGTATTTATATTTTTTTTTGGCCACTGTGTGACACAGAGTGTTGGACTTATTTATTTATTTATTACTTTAAATTTCTATCCTGCCCTCTCCGCAAGCAGACTCAGGACTGGATGGGCCATTGGCCTGATCCAACATGGCTCCTCTTATGTTCTTGTTTTGAGGCCTGATGTCAGGTTATGTTTCATTGAAGTTACTTGTGCTTTCTGAATTTATTATTTACTGCTTACTAACCTTAATGCTGAATAAAACCCCTTGCTACTAACCCAGGTACTCTGCATAGTAAAGGAGGGGGAGTGGGAATAGACGAGGATGGAAGTTGCCAAGGATCTAAAGGCCAGCACGGCCTTTGAAGCGCAGAGTGTTCAACTAACCATCCTGGCGCCTCCTGAACAGAGCAAGGACATTGCCAGGAGGGAAAGATAAGCGGGCGTGTGAAAGTGTTACTTGCAGAGACCAACTGTAGTTTTATTATGGGAAATAGTTTAAAGCCCAAATCCTTTGGAGTGATTGGTCTATGACTGTAATAAAGTTCGTACCTCCTTTGGAGTGTATTCATAAATGCCTATGGTTCAAGCTATCTGTTATCAGTTCCAATGAATCTGTAGACGGAGCAACATTGTAGTTATCAATAAATGCAACTTAGTTTTTAACAAAGGCAAGTCTGATCATTTTGAAACTTCAATGAACCCTTCAATGAACTTCAGTGAAACACCTGATGCCTGTGATTTTTCTCTCTCCAAAAAGCAGACAACAATTGTGCCAACTAGCTTTGTATACACAGGGCTTTTTTAGTAGAAAAAGCCCAGCAGGAACTCATTTGCATATTAAGCCAACCCCCCCCCCCCAATGCCAAACCAATGCCAAACCAGTTGGAACTGCATTCCTCTGCATTCCTGCTCAAAAAAGCCCTGTGTATACAGAGCCTTCACATGCAGTGGCAGTTAAAAATTTCTTGGCACTTGAGGCTCTGGAAGCACTAGCCCCCATCACTGTCACTGTGCTGTCTCACCACTTTTGCTTAGAAAATATATACATAATAAATAATATTATATTTTTATCATCAATAATATTGATGATAATATTATATTTTTATCATGTTATAATGTTATAGTTTTTAGGTTTTTAAATGCTTAACTTTTAAATGTAATAACTTTGCTTCTGTTTTATTGTTTTATCGTTTGTTGTGAGCCGCCCTGAGCCACTCTGTGGGGGAGGGGACGGTGGCTCAGTGGTAGAGCATCTGCTTGGGAAGCAGAAGGTCCCAGGTTCAATCCCCGGCATCTCCAAAAAAGGGTCCAGGCAAATAGGTGTGAAAAACCTCAGCTTGAGACCCTGGAGAGCCGCTGCCAGTCTGAGAAGACAATACTGACTTTGATGGACCAAGGGTCTGATTCAGTATAAGGCAGCTTCATATGTTCAAGGGCGGGATATAAATAACGGAATAAAGAAATAAATAAATAAATTACGGAATAAATAAATAAATCAAAAAAGCTACTAGAAATCATGCCTAACTCACACAACAATTGGTACAAATTGGGGATTTTGGAGCCCAAAATGGTTTGAAGGTTTTCTGAATTCTTGTGTCATTAAAGGGGCTTTAGGGGTATGTTCTTATTTTGTACGTGCCCATGACCCTGTCCAGATATAAATTCATGGGTTTTGGGGTGGGGGGGTGGGGGGGGGGGGTTGGGGTTGGGTTTTTTTTAGTATAAAATGGAAACACAATTCTGTTGCAGGCAGGTAGCCTGTTGGGTCTGTAGTAGAACAAGGTTCTAATCCAGTGGCACCTTACAAATCGACAAGATTTCTGGGGCATAAACTTTAGAAAGTCAAGCTCTTGTGATGAATTCAGGCAGTTAGCCTGGTAGCTGGGAACAGCTTGCACCAACTTGCTGAGCAGCAGCCATGGTTACAAAATGTATCAGTTTCGAGAAGGCTTGCAGAGTGAAGAAAAAAATGCCTCACAGAGTTAGTTTTGCTAGAGTACTGAAGCAGTTCGGAGCTGGGAGACAGCTCTGGTGTTAGTTCAGTCTAGAGACTGAGGAAGACAGTTGTGAAAATCAACTGAGAAGGAACTGAGACAGCTTGTGGACTGAGTTCCTTGAGAGGTAGAACTGGTTTTGGAGCTCTGTCTGAGAGTGAGAGAGTCACTGGGGAGAAAACTCTCTGACTGGAAGCTGAGGAGTCCAGTCAGCACATCAAGGCAGACTCCTGTTCAATTAAGAACACCAACACACACAGATACTGGGGCTAGGTTCTTGTGGCTGAGAGGAAATCCCAGGATACAGACAGGGAAACTAGCTTGGGTGGGATGGAGACACACAGGATTGAGGGGCTTGGTAATAGCACTCAAAAGGTGTGAGTCTTGTATGCTAGTGAAAGAGTGTCTATGAGGGGATTTACCTGGCACAAGTCAGAAGTCCTCAGTGTGAATGGCAAAGAGTGTGTGACCCTTTTTTATTTTGGGGGTTGGGAAGCCCAAGTTTAGGGGTACAATCCATCTCTTCACAAAGAGAGTTACTAGTGCTAAGTAAGCACTGCCTGCCTGTTTTAAAGACTACTTGCTAGTTAGCTTTATAAATCTTCTGCCAGTTTTATAGTGTTTTTTATATTTCTTAAGCCTGCCTGTTGATATTAATTCAACCTGCCCAATCTCTGGTGTTTAGAGATTGATTATTTTGTTAAACACCTGCCTGCCAACTGATTTGTTTTTAAACAAACCAATTAATATTATTTTCACCCCTTCCATTGCCTTTTGTAATCCAATAAATAACTTGTTGGTTTTGAATTTGAAAATGTTTGGTGCCTAGTTTATTTTTTCACAGAGTTTACTTTGGTATGCCTGAGGTGCTGAGTGGAGGTGACAGGAAAAATTTCATCGTGGTCGCCCTCCCAAGCTGACCTTGTCTGGTTCCTCACAGCTCCTTTCATCAAAATCAACATAAATGTGCTGGTTTTCCATGTCACTATCTTTATGTAATGTAAACTGAATGGGACTAGGATTCCTTAAACGTCTGTGGCTAAGCTGATTTTTCATAATGATGTATTTGGTTATCACAGGGTACTGTCTTTTCATCTCTCATTAACCTAAGTACCTTGCAGTAAAAGATATAAAAAGGGAAATTTTCATATATTAATTACACAGAATAGAGGATGAGGCTATATTGGGAAGAGCACGTTGAGGTCCTTGCAGGCTGTTGTGCGTGCGTGTGCTTAAATACATCAAGAGTGTGATTTACCGACTTGCCGCTACTTTTATTAAACACATTGTTTCTTATTAACATTATGTGAATTGTGGAAACAGATTACAAATGTATATTTTCCATTTACACTTGGGTTCATCTGGTTAAGCATATTTGTTTGAAAACATCTGATTTACAATAAAAACTGAGCAACTTTAAATTGGTATTGAAATCAATGAAAGTTTGAATGATGACCTATTTACATACGCATCTATTTTTGGAAAAATGAAATTGGTAATTGATCTGCTTGTTTAATTTATTGACTCAGTTACTCCCATATTTACCATTTCCATGCAACCTTAGTGTTACTGACTGGATTAGAGCGTGTGATTGTTCTGTGAATTCATTTTTGCAACTCTGCTTATTTTTGACCTTTATCCGGCAAGTTGCTTTGAGATGTCAGGAAGGAGTCCCTGGCAGTTATGGTTTAAGATGGCACTGCTGTTTGTATTGCTGGTATTATTATCCTTGCTCATTAATGATCTATTATTATGTTGTTGCATTTGCATCTATATAATGTACTAACCCCATACGGTGATTGTATCCACGAATGCTAAACCCCATTGATTTATTTTGATATTTAGAATTTTGTGTGTAGTGGGATGTGCCAGGCCCGCAAGTGGAAGAGGAGGATGGGGAGTCAGCTCTAATCTCGTCTCCATGGGTAATGCTGATAGGAACCAACTGGAAAGGGAAGAGTATGTAGAATGTGACTTTGACGGGAAGTAACACTGAGGCCTGAGAAATGACTGCATATCAATTCAAAAGACTTTTGGAAGGTGTGGGAAAAGGGTAGTCATAATTTTGTAACGTATAATTGCTAGGGGTCTGCTAAATCACTTCAATCTGGCGAATGCATGCCATTAATGTTTGCTTCAAGCCTAATCTTTAAAGCTTCATTTGAATCAACCTAAGGAGCCTCGTAACTGAACTTGGACAAAACCTTACATGAGTCTTTACAGCAGGTTGTAGAATATTGAACTCTACAGCTCCTTCGGATTTCCCCCAGTGCCCTTTCCGTGACTGTTTAAGTTTGAGATAACAGGGTGTGGAGAGTTCATAGTGAAGGATGGAGTTTGTAGTACCAGTGGGATAGCAGAAAGGTCTTTGAGGCAAACTGGGCTTCTAATTATATTGCTAGTGAGACATAGGGATATTCCTATTTCAATTTCATCTCTCTCTTGGACAAATTAAACATGCAAATTTTACTTTTGTACTTATTTCTGCTTGCTTGGACCCAGAAAATATGCTCCCCGTAAAACATAATGTTTTTAATATTGGCTTGGGTCATGCAGTTCATCAGTGGAAAGCACTGACGTGAGCCTTTCCACTTCTCCACACATCCGCAAAGTAATTCCTGACCTTGGAGTGTTTATTCCTGGGACCCACATGGAGTTATAGTTGTGTGGGTTTGGATGCTACAGTAGGGAGGGGGGAGAGGGCAAAAGACTCATTCTTTTTCTTGGTTGAACAAAGCTTGATTTATGGAATAGGCAGGAAGGAGCAATTTCACCCCCTTCTCCCTGCAGTCTCTTAACCCATGTAACTCCATGCAGATCTTGCAAATCCAGAACTAAACTTTCCTGGTGTCAGAAATGACAGTTGGAAAGAGGAGAGAGCTAGAAATACTGGAGATCTTTTGCATAGTTCGCACAGATTGCTTATGCTGAATTGAACCCAGTATTTGAGAGTCCATTCAACTTTATTCACTATACATCTACTTTCAAGAGTCGTTTTGTAGAAAAATACGGTAGATGGTGGAGCTCATTAGCATAACTCATTAGTATATGCCACCATCCCAGCCAAAAGCAATCTGATGCAAGAAAGGAGAGACCTGGGTGAGCGAGGCCTGCTTCGGCTGGCTAGATATCTAGCCAGCCCAAGCAGGCCTCACTCGCCTGAAGGGGAGGGATGGTGGCTCAGTGGCAGAGCATCTGCTTGGCAAGCAGAAGGTCCCAGGCTCAATCCCCAGCATCTCCAGCGAAAAAGGGTTCAGGTAAATAGGTGTGGAAAACCTCAGCTTGAGACCCTGGAGAGCCTCTGCCAGTCTGAGTAGACAATACTGACTTTGATGGACCGAGGGTCTGATTCAGTATAAGGCAGCTTCATATGTTCATATGTCCTCGGCTGGCTGCCCCCCCCCCCAGTCAAAAAGCCAGCAAGCCACCCATGGCCCAAAATCACATAAGAAGTGGAGAAAAGGTGGTGCGGGCTTCTCCAGGGGTTAATGAGGGTGCTGGGGGTGTGGCAAAATCCCTGGTGCCTGGCTGGCTGCCCGCTCTCCTAATCCAGGGATTGTTATGCAGCTGCACCTACTCTTCAATGGACAAGGTAGGCGGGGAGGAGGAGGGGGAACCCTCAGAAAGGTTCGGGAGCTGCACTCCCGTGAGCTCCTGCTGAATCTGAGGCCTGTCAACTTTAGATATACATATGGTGCTGAAGAGTGCTGTCATGTGACCCTATAAAGTTTTCAAGGCAAAAAATGGACAGAGGAGGTTTGCCATAGTCTTCCTGTGTGTAGCAACCGCAGACTTCCTTGATTCCCTCCCATATGCAAATAAGCTCAATGTACATGATACATGATATTTATACATATGGTATACATCATTTATATATATATATATAAATACCAGGAAAACAAATGAAATGGATGGCACTAAGCATTGCTGTTCCCACTTGTTTATGTTACCCTAATAAATTAAACAAACATGGTTTTTCAGGTTCATCAGCTAATTCACTTTGAAATTAATATGCATTCCCTAATTTAAATTGGAATTAATTTTGAACAGAGATGTACATCAGATGTTCTCCAATTTAAGCTGGTTTAGTCAAAATAAACCCGGATCACACAGAAAGGAATAATGTTTCATCACCCTTGAGTGACTTGCTTAAATAAAAAAAGAATTCAGGGAAATAACTCTTCGAGCTCTTTTCTCTGGAAAAGAATCTATGCATGTCTCATTCACATTCATACAAATGCATGTGTTTTTATGGCAAGTTTTCATCATATTCTGTGAAGTTTCATTAAAGTGCCATAGTATGAATGAGAATAATAGGTCTGCATGAAATCTCAAACACTCATGTTTAGACAGCAAATAAAACATTCTTTAGAAGTTGCCTATGACGGCTTGCACTTTTCTTTTGAAAGCACTGCAATTGTAGGAGTTGTAAAGGATTATATAGTGCAATGGAACTATCTTATGTAAGCAAATTTTGAATGAGCTTCTGTTGTGTTATCATATAACCCATGACCTAAAATTGCATCAGATGCCACATTTTTGCAAAATATTTCTATTAGTAATCCTACATTTGCAATGAGACTTCTATTTCCCCCCAGTTTATTTATTGTGGTTTTATGGTTTTATCTTCCGAACAATTTATTTGATGAAAGGATTTGGCCTCCTGTCCTTGACACCATTTTGTGCGTTACAGTAGTAAATATTCTGGAACATAAAGGACGGATCAAACTGCCTACAAAAGCACATGTACTTATCAGCTGTTTCTAATCACATGTGACAGGAATCATGTGACAGTTTTGATATACAGTGGGCCCAGGGAAATCTGAATGCTGATATCACAGCTAGGACCTATCAGCCTGTGCTTTTAGAGACATTTTGGGTGGGTGACTGTGTTTGTGGAACTCAGACACTATATAAATGAACTGCAAGATGTAGGGGAACAAAGCAGTATACAAGTGTACCTTCAAGACCAACTATGTTTTATTCAGAATGTAAGCTTTCGTATGCTCTTAAGCAGACTTCATCAGACAAAATGGAATGGACTGTTTATCTCGTTACATGTACTGGCCCATCTCCCACTATATTTTAATGTACCCTTTTTTTCCTAATGGCAGACTTGAATATATTTCTCTTTTAGAACAGTGTATCAGAATATTTTTGGGTTTTTTGTATTGACATACTCAAATAGGGATATTGGCTGTTTATCTTATTACATATACTAACCCATCTTCAACTATTTTCTAACGTATCCTTTTTCTTCTAGTGGCAAACTATAATGTTGCTATAACTTCTTGAGATACTAATGCCCTCCATTTAAACCCACAACCAAGAAGCCAGAATGACACCCAGATTTATGGTCCTTCAGACCTCTGACATGTCTGTTTTTTATCGCCTTCCACTGCTGTTACAGCCCAGTTAATTATACTAAGCAAACAAACACAGACCCCAATTTGGGATCCTTTTGATCTGCTAAAAACATTCCCATGACTCTACATACCAACTCACTGCCCGCTTTCTCTATATTTAAAGATAGCTTGCCATTCCATTTTGTCTGATGAAGTCTTTTTAAGAGCATACGAAAGCTTACATTCTGAATAAAACTTAGTTGGTCTTAAAGGCGTACTTGTCTACTGCCTTGTTCCATTACTTCAAACCAACACGGCTGCCTACTGGAATCTATCTGCAAGATGTAGGGGTTATGCCAGATACAATTCCAAGGTTACAATAGCTGCCATAGAGTGGTTCAGGAGAGGACTTCTGCCTTGAAATTCTCAAATTAACTATCCATATTTTTCAGATTGTGCTGTAAGACAAAACGAAATAAATACATTGCTCGCTAGGGGATGGTTTCTTTTTTTCCCAGGACCAAGGCATTGCTCCTCATATTAAATGAAGTTATTCAACTTAGTCGCTCGTTAAAGCCAATTCATATTGTAGATCTGTCCTTGAGCATGACTTGAAAAAAAAATCTGTAAAGTTCAAAGCTTTCCCGTATATGATAATAATGGAAAACGAAGTAATCTTTTTTGCTCCAGGTCCAAGAAATGCAAAAAGGGGAAAAAAAGGAATCAACTTTTACCTTGCCTCTAACTTAGCAGCATGACATTTCGCTTTATAGTAGTCTGAATCTTTCACCTCCCAAGAACAATGAAGTTCAAACAAGAATGAGACAGTTTTAAAGAATATAATTTCAGAAAATGTTTCTCTGGAAATAGTGTTGAATGGAAGAAAGAAAAAAAACGTTGGGATAGCAGATGAAACAGCCTCTTCTGCTCACTGCGTATTGATTCAAGGTTCAGCCCAATATGAGGGCAAAAGAGAATTCTAAACAGAATGAACAGGATGCAAAAAATGTGTAACAATTTTTAAAGGAGAACTATCATTCACTGATGTGGCTCTTCTATAATGGAAATCAGCATTCTCCATTTGAAATTGAATCTGAACAATTTGTATTTGAATTAGTATGATTCATCATCTTTCAGTTATTTGTCCAACTAGTCAGTAAAAGTAAAATCAGATAAGCTTGTATATTTAAAAATAGTTAAGCCCAATTCACCAGAAATGTGTCTTGTTGAATTCTACCAGCAAACTAAGCAGGCTAACAGCCACTGGGAATCTTTCTTTCTTTCTTTCTTTCTTTCTTTCTTTCTTTCTTTCTTTCTTTCTTTCTTTCTTTCTTTCTTTCTTTCTTTCTTATTTCTTTCTTTCTTTCTTTCTTTCTTTCTTTCTTTCTTTCTTTCTTTCTTTCTTTCTTTTGATTTTCCTGAAAACTAAACAAGAATTCAGAAGCTCACCTTTCAATATCAAAAGAGAGCACTGGCCTGAACATCAAATAGCAGTCCACAGTGGATAGGAATACAGTAGTTAATAGACTGTAGCATGACTCCACTTGTCATTTCTGTAATCTGTTTATTAAAAGTCTAGCAAACTCTTTAATTCCTATGAATAAACTGTCTCTTAGTTTCTCTACCTAACCAAATTAAGTAATTATTTCAATTCAGAAAGTGCTCACAGTATTAAAAAAAAAAAAGCAATAGATTATCCCCCCCCCCCCCCTCAGAACATCATCAGATCCTGCTTTGGTCTCTGAACTTCTTTATCAGTGAGTTAGTTTCTGTTAAATAAATCAGCTGAAGCGATGCAGTCTGAAGCTGTGCAAAGAAAATTATGTTTCTTGAAACTACTCTGTTGGTAGATTTGCCTACTTAACATGTTGTGACAGCCTGAAGTACTTGCAAGTGTCTGGAGATATACACAAACCATTAAAAACCACGCAATGCAGCATTTGAAATAATAGCAAGCATCAATATCTTCTGGAAAAATGCAGGGCACTAAAATATTAATAACAAAACAGCTGTTTAATAGCCTCCTACAAAACATTTACAGCATGTTGATGGTATTCAAAAAGCAAAGACGTGTCATTATATTTGAGGGAGGAAATGGTATCCTGTTGTTTTCTACAATACATTTAAAGCTCCAGTCAAAAACAGAAGGTACAGTATTTAGCAACATTTGAATTTTATTACTGTAGGGATGACGCTGATGTTCCTGTGTGTACGATTTGAGACTTTTTCTTTGACAGCTTTCAGCTAAGCAAATATAAACGAAAGCTCCTTATTCTGTCATTAACACATTTGCGTGCCTTCAATGGGTTGTTTTTGAAGAACCAAGTAATCCAGATGTACAGTAGCAGTCACAAAGCATATCTGAAACGTTTATTAAATTCATAGAAATTGATCCTGGGCAGCTTACTTGGAAGTAAGGGCCACTGATTGCAACTGGGCTGAATTCCAAATCTAAAATTGACATTCTATTAGATCTGCGGTTGTTTTCAGAATTTGTTAACCTACTGAAAATGAACTCGAGTTTATGGATCAATGACTCAATAAGTCACTAACCAGGCGTTAACTGTCAAGAGCTGGCATCATAGTGGTTATGTTAGACTGGAACTTGAGGACTAGATTCCTGTTCTGCCATGGAAGCTCACTGGCTAACCTTAGGCCCATCACAATCTTTCAGCCTAACATACTTTACAGGGTTGTTGTTGTGAGGATAAATTGGGAGGGGGGGGAATGATGCGATAAGCCACTTTGGATCACAATTATGGAGAAAAGCAGGATGTTTTTTTTAAAAAAACAAACAAGTAAGTATGTAAAAGCCCACAAAATATTTTGATAAAGCAATGTATTTTCATTACGGTGTTCCTGAACTTCCCCAAAAGGGGCAAATTACTCCTGACCATCAAAGCTGAAGTGTGCATCAACTTCACTAGGATGATTCAGTAGTCTCTGTGAGGATTTCAAACAGACATTTACTTGACCTCTAGCCATCCCAGCAACCATGAAATAATGTGGGCGATTCATAAAGAAGAGAACGGGCGTTTTCGCACTGACCTTACGCCGGAGCGACGTCCCTCTTCACTGCGCAGCATCTGCGCGGATTTCGCACTAATTGCTCCACAGAACCCGGAAGAGCCGCATAGTCCTGCAGCTTTTGCGTCGCAAATGTAAACTGTTTTTTGGCAGTTTACATTTGCGATGCAAAAGCCGCGGGACTTTGCGGCTCTTCCGGGTTCTGCGAAGCAATTAGTGCGAAACACTGCGCGGTGAAGAGGGACGTTGCTCTGGCGTAAGGTCAGTGCGAAAACGCCCAACATGTTTACATGCTGCTAAAAGAGACCCATTAGAGGCATAACAATCAGTTCTGTTGAAACTCACATGCATTGTCTTCTGTTGTAGTAGCCAGGTGTGGTCCACATTCATTCTTATGTTTCCTCCCTTTCGAGGCATCATTTGCAGTTAAGTAAAGAATGAGTTGGAACCTGCAGACAGTTTCTACTGATGGCAGGATTCCTTTGAGTGGATTTTACCTTTCTTAGTTCTCCTCTCCAAATGCTCCTTGGGGTCTCCCATCCCACAGGAGTAGCATTTTGTGGGTGGTATTCTGAGCTCTTGCTGGATGAGGGAGGCAAGAAAGGCACAACCTGCTGATGAAAATCCATCAGGAAAAATGCCCTGTCAGACACAATCTATTGAAGGTAGCATATTACTGAAACGAACCACATGTTACATTGGGTGCTTTCACACAGTGACCGTTTGCAAGTGGATCTTACTATTCTTACACAATAAAAAATCAGTTGCAAAGCATGTTATTTAGTGTGTGCGAATGCACCCATAGTTGGGCAGTAAGGCACAAAGAAACCAAAATGGATCATTTTAGCACAGACTTCTTCTCCTCAGTGATTTAGTTTTTCTGCTGAGCCATGGTTTTAGGATAAAGGGAGTAAGCTGGTTACCAGGGGAGACCAAGATTGGAACAAACATAGCATGCCACAACGAATTCTCTGACAAGTTAAACCTGATGTTCTGCAGAAGTCAAGCCCTGCAATACAGGAAAACATATATACATTATTTTTAGTGTAAAGCCATATGTCAGAAAGCATTCTATGGGTGCATTTGTGATTTGCTCGATTGCATCACCCATGAAATGTACTAAACATTTATTATCTCCTTAAATTACAAACTTTATTGGATATGTTTGCCTGGATGTTTCCACACTACTTCTCTATCTGCCTGATTTTTTATACAGAAAAACATTCCTTCCCCACATCCAACATTGAAGGATGGGACGATATCATGTTGCTATAAGCCCGGTTAAAACAGGGCTCTTGATAATGTCATTTAGAGGCAAATGAGAGCAGTTTTGAGCATGAGCATTGCTCCGTAGATTAGCGGCTGATACCAGTCAATTTTGTAGTAAATGAAGTGACATTACTACGCTACGTAGCTTATCCACCTGACCTATGTGTTGACTTATGTGCCAACATTACCGAGGACAAGTAAAGTCAATTGAGGTGTTTATGACAAATGGTTAGGTAATCGTCTGTGGACCTTCAAAAACCACTGAGACAGGATTTTCGAAAATTTGTTGAAAATATTTGCACAAACTATATTTTCCGTTTTAAAGCTGGGTGCTACCTGAGCATTGCAACCTGGAATGCTTGTTGTCACCCTCTGGTATTATCTGACAGCACTGCTGTTAAGTGCCATATCCCAACAGCTGCGGAAGAAAAAAGAAACAAATTTCCCAAATGGCAGCATCTTTCTCAACCATAAGATACTTCCCTACAACCAGCTTGTTTCAGAGTAGTTGCTTCACTTGGCACGCTGTCTATTCTCATTGCTCAAAGCTCGACCTTGTGCAGTGCAATTACGAAGTGCTACAGAAAAGGTACAGAAAGTATTTCACTAATGATGTACCTGGGATCCTCTGGGTAGGATCCCTCAAAAAAGTTCCATTCATGGAGTATGACTTTCTTCCTACTGCTGCAAAAATTATGCTTCTGGGGGACAAGGAATCCACAGTAACCGCATGGCGGTGACAGAGGTTTGAAGTAAAAAGAGGGGAATTGGTAAAAAAAACTATCCTCTTCCACATAGAAATCTTCCATGGCACCCCAACCTATCATCTCCTAGGCATGATGACTTGGTACTCCGTGACTAACTGAGGTGTGACAATATTTCTCATTTTTTAAGTAAATTGTATAAGTTTGAGTCCAAAAGTGAAAAAAAAACAAACTTTTCTGAGCTATATAATATTTTTAGAGATGAATTTCAGCACGTTTACGGATGCAACAAAACATTTGTCTATTTTTTTGTTTGTTTTTTACACATACCGTTTTCTTAATGAGAAGTTGATGAATGACGACATCTGGCACGGAACAAAAACATATGGTCTGAATAGCTGTTTCTACAGAGGTTAAAATCAGCTTTGGAGTTTTCTCTGGTTGCCACTATGATTGACAGGATCATAAAATAAATCACTCATTTCTCTCCCCTTCTGAGCTGGTCCTCTGTATCATCAAAAACACTAGGGGGTAAATTTGCAATGCGGTGCATAAGGAATTAGACACGCAAGGTCCATTAGCATAAATGGGATTTGTGCACCTAATTCCCCATACACGATGCAGAAAATCTATCCGTAGGATATAATATTAATGTTTTCTTCTTCGTTCTGTTTTTCATTTCAAATGTAATTGTGTTTTTTTTAACAGGAAAGGGGTTTCTAGTAAGTCATCTAAAACATTATTTAAGAGCCTTTTAGCCTTGATTCTTAAAAGGAGATAGATGTGTATGGGATCTCCAGAATGAGACACAGGTAACGAAACAGAACAAAAAGATATGCAATAGTTAAAAGGAATGTGGCCCTACAGTTTAATCTCTTATAGCAAGGTCACCTTTCTCATAAAATGTAACTTCTCTCAGTTTTTTACTCTCCTTGTCTTGCATTTGGCCCCTATTAAATACCACTATTCCCCATAATACATTTAAAAAAAACCACAATTATTCTTGAAAATTTGCAGCTTTGGAAATAAAATAAAAAGGCATGCTCAAAAAGTGAAATAGTTATTACCAGGCAAGACTGGGAGAAGGGGTGTGTGTGTAAGTACATTTCTATTGCCTCTCTATATACCATGGAAACTGAAACTGAGAGCCAGCATGTTGTGGTTAGAGTGTTGATCTAGTATCTAGGAGACCCAAGTTTGCATACCTACTTTGTCATGGAAGCTTCCTTGGGAAGGAACCAGTTACTCTCCCTCAGCCTAACTTATCTCACAGGGTAGTTGTTGTGATAGCCAAATGCTGGCCACAGGGCTGGCACTAGGGCCTTGGATGCCCTAGGTGGGCACCTGCCCCATGACCCCCTTTCCTGCCTCACTGCCACACCCGCACCTGTGGGGAGGGCAGGCAGGGCAGCACAGCAGGGGAGGGCTGGACAGACTCAGGGAGTGCCATGCCTGTGCAGTGTGCTCTTGGAGGTGCTGCAAGACTGCCCTTCTTCCCAACCAAGATGGAGGTCCTGTGGTGGTTGCCCGCCCCCCTCCCCCGGTTTGGTAGCAGCAACACAACAGAGAAACGTGGATATGTGGAGCAGGGTAAAAGTACAAAAACCTCCGCAAAAACCAGCTTCAACAGTAAAGAAATTTAATTTACAACATATTTATAACACAACTAAACATATCAAAAGTGAAGTAGATCACAATTTAAAGTGACAGAACACTGACCACACCCGTATCCATAGTACTTAAGTCTTTAAGCATGAAATTTCTTAAACTGAAGATCCGGGCTGTGGTGAAAAAAGAGTCGATATTCAAACGGAGTGCAACGTTCCAATCTTTTTGGTGAACAGATGAGTAGAATTATGTAATGCAGCAAGACATCAGAATGCGACAGAGTAGATCGAGGTGGAACAATTTTTCCAGAATAGACAAGTTAGCATTACAATCTTTGACTGACAATGAAAATATTATAATTAAACCCGCAGATGGATGGGGGTATTGTAGTCTTAGATACTAAAGACTACTTACAGGAAGTTCACAGACAACTTGGGGACTTGACGTATTATCGCCTTTTAAAGGACGATCCAACTGAAAAGGTTAAAAGATTGATACAGATTTCTTTAACGGAAGCAAATAATATGGGCATATCCGATAAATTAAAAGAGTCTGTATAACAAATTTCCCCGTACACCAGTTTTTTACATCCTGCCCAAGATTCATAAAGAGGGTTCCCCTCCCCCCGGCAGACCAATTGTTTCCGCCGCAGCATCATTACTTGAGCCCTTAAGTCAATTGGTAGATTTTTATTTAAAACCTTTTGTGTCAAAATCACAAACATATATTAAAGATACCACCAATTTTATTTTAAAAAGATTTTTTTGTACCATTTTATTCGATATCTGTAACTTTAACGAACACTGTAATGTTTTGCATATAATTATTGATTTCTTGTAATCAGTGTCGATTACATCTCTAAGAATATTGAAGCGTTGCTCTCCTAGGAAAGAATTTTAGGAATGTACTCTTGAAGGTTTGTAATTAGTTTTATAATTACTGGAAGTTTTCATGTATTTTATGAATGATGTTTAAAGCTTATAATTGTTTATGCAGCTCGTTGAAGCACTATGTGAAACAGAGAGAATTAAAAGTAGAGATGCTGGAATTGAGTAAATATGGGACATTCTTTCTGTTCAATATGTAGATGTTTAATCCTTTCCATCTCCCAGCGTGTATGGCTGGGTAGGTGTTCTGTTTGTTAGATGTTATACTTGTTTGTGTTGATTTGTTTTGTGGGTGCTTGAGAATGTTGTTATTTTTGTTCTATATATGTTTTTCTGTTTCTTTTGATTTTTTTTTTTACTCTTATCAATAAAATCTTAAAATTTCAAAAAAAAAAAAGAAACAGAGAGAATAGCGCAACTCTGTCACATTCTGATGCCTTGCTGCATTACATCATTCTACTCATTTGTTCACCAAAAAGATTGGAGTGTTGCACTCCATTTGAATATCAACCTTTTTTCACCACAACTCGGATCTTCAATTTAAGAAATTTCATGCTTAAAGACTTAAGTACTATGGATATGGGTGTGGTCAGTGTTCTGTCACTTTAAATTGTGATTTACTTCACTTTTGATATGTTTAGTTGTGTTATAAGTATTTTGTAAATTACGCTTAAATTTCTTTACTGTTGAAGCTGGTTTTTCATGGTGGTTTTTCTACCTTTACCCTGCCCCCCAGGTTTGGGGCATAGATTATCCACTCTTGGAGGGACAACATTGGCACTGGCATAATCCATTAAGAGCTTGGAAGTGATCTTGGATACCTTCTTGAATATGAAAGCCCAAATAACGCACATTGCCAGGTTGGCATTCTTTCATCCATGCCAAGCTGAGCAACTGACCCCTTTCCTGTTGTGACCTGATCTAGCCATGGTAATCCATGCAATGGTCACCTCCAGATTAGACTACTGTAACTCACTTTATGCTGCCCTGCCCTTGATTTTGACCCAGAACTCCAACTGGTCCAGACAGGAGTCCTGACAGGAGTGTCACAGACAGCACATATCATCCAGTGCTGCACCAGCTACACTAGCTTCCAGTGGAATACTGGGTCGAGCAGCAGTTTCACCCCACCTCAATTCAGCTATGATGTTGTCTCGGTCCTGTGGCCAAGGCAAAAACCAAACCACTGCTCTTTCAACTACCTTACCCAGGAATGGAAGGTTTGATACTGGGCAATAGCCGGCTAGGACTGTTGGGTCCCAATATGGTTTCTTTAAGAGCAGATGCACCACCGCCTCCTTAACCACCACCTCCCCAGGAGGTGGTGAGGGATGCTCTCAAGCTGGGAGGCAATGTCAAACCCATGTGGGTTGAGGCCACAATTGAGATGTGATCCTTGTTGGAGACCTTCTGGTTCTTGGCTGCCTGCTTCTCTCACAGTGTCAAGTCTGTCTGTCAGCTGCATGAGAGGCAAGAGGAGGGGGGAGCCCAAACACTGGCTCATACAGAACATACCCACCTGCTGGAATTCTTCCTATGCAATGATGCATGTCTGATGGAGCAGAGGAGTGCAGTGCAGAATGTCATCTTCTCTATGCCCATCCTGTATGACAGGAGCTCAGCATAAACTCCAATGACTGGCTGATCCTCTCCCAAATGGTTCATGTCCCGAAGCCATTCCAAGACACCACCAGGGTCCTCTGCTCACATATGGCCAGCCTGAGGCAAGCCATTTTCCTTATACACAGACTGGACTGGGCACTGGCGTCTGCAGGGGCAGCTTGGCAGAGAGAGAGAGGGGTTGTGTGTGAGCCTGGCTGCCCAGTTGTATCCTCTCTGCAAGGAGAGGGAGTACAGAATGGCCTGCATTTGCAACCCCTGTATAAAGGGCACCGTTGCTGTCCATAATGCAGAGCTCCTAAAATGGAAGCAAGACCTCTACAAAGAAGTGTGCAGACTGCAGGCCAACTGATGTGGACAGAGGGAAGGGGGTGGAAGAGGCTGAGGTGAATGAGAAAGATGAGGGGGAAGAGCAGAGCAGCAGCCCAGCACCTCAGCCCCCAAGAACCCAACCAGAAAGGATCCCCTGTATGGTCATTAGTGGTGAGCTGTGAGGTTGGTAGCTTTGGGGAGGACAGGCATGCCGTGGCCAAGGACTTGGTGGAGGTGATAGTGAAGGAGTACCTTGCCGAGTCTCCTGAGCCTGCTGACTCCAATCCCCTGGAGAGCTGGTCCTGCAAGACTGCCATCTGACCTGATCTGTCCTGCATGGCCATGATTATCCTCTTCTGCCCCCGCCAACAATGTCCAGAGTAATCAGGTGTTCTCCCATCTGAAAGACATCCTCGGCCTCCGGCACTGACACCTGAACCCAGCTATGGTGGATGAGCTGACTTTCCTCAAGGTCAGCCTTCTGCTGCTGAGCTGTCTCTCTCTTGACCTTGGGAAGTAAAGATCCAGGACCCCTGTTTTCCCCCTTCCCCATATCCACCTCTTCACAGTTTCTGTCCCCCAAGTATCAGCACTTCCAGACTCCTCCATTTAAAACATGTCTCTTTACCACATCTGTCCCCCCAAGTATCATCACTTCCAGCCTTGCCCCATCCACATCTGCCTCCTCATGTGTCCCACCAAGAATCATTGCTTTCAGTGTCCACATCCATGTCTGCCTCCTTATGACTTCTGTCCTACCAAGAATCAGTGCTTCCTGCCTTCCCTCCTGTTCATACATTTCTTTTAAGGTTTTGGGTCTCCATGCTCTCTGTTGGTCTCAGGGGTCTAAGCCACCACCTGTCCTTCTGCTCAAGCTGAGCATAGGGTCAGCGTCCAGGTTCCTCAGATGAGGGCGCACACTCCCCCTCCCTGGGATTAACACCTCCTCTTCACAAGTTGTGTCCCCCCAAGAATAATCATTTCCAGCCTCCCCTGTCTACATCTGCCTTCTCATGTCCCACTAAGAACCATCATGTTCAGCCTCCCTCATCCACATCTGCCTCCTCACAAGTTGTGTCCTACCAAGAACCAGAACTTCCAGCCTCCCCATCCATGTCTGCCTCATCATGAGTTGCATCCCACCAAGAACATCATTTCCAGCCTCCCACGTACACATTTGCTTCCTCATGAGTTGTGTCTCACCAAGAACCATTTCTTCCAGCCTCCCCCATCCATGCCTCCCTCCTCACTGCTTGTGTTCCATCAAAAATTGGTGCTTCCTTGTCAACATTCACATTTCAGCTTGCCTCCCTCATTGAGGACATCGTGGCTGTAGATAAGCATTCCATCTCCTCAGTGTTTGGGCTCACACAGCTGCCTATGCCAGGTGGGGTGGGCAGGACCAACACACAACCCAAACAACATCCATTTTATAACAAAACACCTACTTCACACATAATGGAGCAATATCTAGCTCATAACACAACACCCAACTGATGAACCAAGATCTACCTCATAGCACAACATCTACCTTGTGGACCAGCATCCACCTATGCAGACTGCTACCTCTACACTCCTTCTGAAACTGAGGTTGTGATTTCCCCAGAAAGCACTTTCCTGGGGTCTCATGCTTTGGGGGGCTGTTACTTGGCTCCCCCTAAACCCAATCCTCATCAAACTTGTAGGGCAGGTAGAGGAGACTTGCTGTGAGTCTGGCATCTCTAGCCTTCGAGCGGGGGGGGGGGCTGTTCTACCACATCACAAAACTCATGAAATGAATCAGTTCAGTAAACAGGAAGGTTCATGGTTTGTGAGACTGCACAAACCATGAACCAGAATGAACCTCCATTTTCCCAGCTCATGCCCATCCCTAACAGGCACTGCATTGCATGATATTATTTTGCTTAATGAATTTCTGATGTTTGATTTGAACTGCTTGTGTTTGCTAATTCTCCAGATGTCCCTCCTTCCCTCAAAACTCCAACTAGGTATAAGAGGAAGAAACAAAGAATTCAAGGAGAGAAGGAAGGCTGTACCATATTAGAGATGATGTCTTGTTGCAGATTCCCTGTATTCTCATGGTGTGCTGTGAACAAGGAACTGAGCTAACAAAAGAATATTTGTTGGCCTAGAATCCATTTAAAATATAGTTAGCTATTTGTATTATAGTCTACGCAAAATGGCATAGTGACAAGAGTCTCACATTTAAGCTCCTGCTTATAAGAATATTACAAAGCCATTTAACAACAATCAAGCGCTGGGTTGGAACTGGGGGATGAGTTACATACTCTCAGGTATAGGCTCTGGTGAAGCCATGGTACACTGTAGGACAAGTTAATTATTGAAGTCTAAACTACTACTGGAGTGCAAACTACTACCAGGTGACCTGCTACCGGACTACTATTGCAACCTCACTGGTTGTTGGAGAGGAACAGACTGGAGGATTCAGTAGGCTGGTTGTTGGAGGAACAGAACGAGCAACAAGCTAAGCGGTGAGCAATTATGGCTACCAGTAGGAAAATCTTGCTATTGATCTGTGCTATTGATAAATGCCAACTCAGGATGAGTTGAGTTCTCTCCTGTGCTTAGTATTCTGAAGAGGCCAAAAAGTCTAAGGAGGCCCTGTTTTAATTCAGTTCAAATCAGTGACCAGATCCAATTGAGAAGCACATTATCAAGTACATAGGCACGTTATCAGGTACATAGGCATACATTCAAGTTAAGCTCCAATTAAAATAGACACAGAAAATTTAACAAGGCCCTGTGTAGAAGCCTGAGATTTCAACAGCTTTCACTGGGTGGGCCTGGAAGAATTGATAACTCTGAATGTTGCTGCTGAAGAGATTCTGGATAGACTGTGGGTCTAGCTGTTGCTGGTCTGGGGACCACCCATGTGCTGCCTGCTGTCAGGTACTCTATGTGGCCTGTTGCCCGTTGATTTGAGAAAATTTACATTTACAGACAGCTTTGGGTGTCATTGGACCTCTTCAGGGACCCCCGTGCTTTTCTGAGTTCATCCAAAAATCGTTGTGGTCATCTGGATTTGTACAAAGTTCTTTGGAATTCTTAGACCACTCCTTCCAATATTATTGAGCCTTGACACAGCAAACCACCCAAATGCAACACGGAAACAGAACTACTGAGCCGAAGATAAGGATCGATTGGGAACCAGCCTTTTCAGTTACCTGTTAATCTGGGAGCATCTGCCTATATAATATTATCTATCTATCTATCTATCTATCTATCTATCTATCTATCTATCTATCTATCTATCTATCTATCTATCTATCTATCTATCTATCTATCTATCTATCTATCTATCTATCTATCTATTTTGGCATATATCCCACCCTCCTCACAAGCAGGCTCAGGGCAGATTACAAGAGTCAACTTCTGCACTTAACTGATATAAATAGGTTGAGATTCAATTAAAACAATCCAATAACAATTTAAAATAAATTTAAAATATTAAATCCAAAGCATCTGCATCCAGATGGCATAAAATTATATCAATTCTTGATTCCAGTGGTGCTTGATGTATAATATCAATGTGGGCAGTGATGACCTGACTTTACATAGGGGCAGTTCACGGGAGGCCACGTATTGGACATTGGGCAACCATCACCTCAACCAAAGGCCTCGTGGAACAGCTCCATTTTGTAGGCCCTGTGGAATTGTAATAGGTCCTGCAGGGCCCTGCTCTCAAGTAGGAGCAAGTTCCTCCAGGCTTGAGCCAGGGCAGAAAAAGCTCTTGCCCTGGTTGAGGCTATACTAATATCTTACCCTTCACCTCTTAATCAAGGAATGATTTGATTAATTATTGTCCCTACTAATTGTATAATTTATCGGATAGTTTAATTATTTAAGTTAATTAATTTATTGATAGAATGGATTATTTATCTTAGTTTGGTTATTGATTATTAATTAAATTGGAGGGTATAATTATACAGTTAGTAGACTAAAAATGATTTAATTTTGTTAATTCAAACATTGTCTGATTATTAGCAGTAGGGTAAGGAATAGCACCGACTCAATATTCTGTCGCCACCAGAAAAGCACCAACTCAATATTCTGTTTTCCTGTTTTAACTGTTTTAATCATTGTATATCTATTTTATTACCGAATGTGTAATTTTAATACTTATTAATTTAATTGTTTGTGGGATTTTATGTTGTGAGCCACCCTGAGCCTGCTTCGGCGGGGAGGGCGGGATATAAATCAAATCAAATCAATAAATAAATAGTGTCTAAGAATTAAAGAGCTAATTATTAGAACTAGTATTAGGAATTTAAGTAGTCTCTTTAATAGGTTATAAATTGTAAGGTTTATGAGAAGGGGGAGAGAATAGTTGATATATTAGTGAATATTGTATTAGCTAGCTGGATTTCTAATTGAATGTTAATGTGTGTAACTGTAAGTCAGGGATCCCTGTAATTTGGGGGCAAGGGAGTGTGGTGGTGGAGCCAAGAGTTATAGAGGAAGGAGGTGGAGATATGGTTATGTTTGGCTCCCTTCCAACCTTATATTGAGACAGGTTGGTAGTGAGACTAGGAAAATGTCTTTGTTCCCATAGTCAGAAATAAAGATACAAACACCATTGCTGGATTGAACTATGAGCAACATTTACTTAATAAATCAACAGGAATATAAGCAGCAAGGGCTCAAACACTTGGCAAGCAAAGGGACACCTCTAGCTCCCTTTCTGCCACATGAGGATAGCATCAGGCCCCAGGCTGAAGCCAACTGCAAGGTTGTTACCTGGTGGCATAGCATGTAATAACCCCCCTGGTCAGGCCCCCTTCAAGTTGCAAAGCCTGAAGGGACGACAGGCCCAGGAGGTCTCACAGGCTGCAGGTCAACCCACCCCCCAATCAAGGGTGTGTGTGTGTGTGTGCAAATTGATGCTTCCATGATAAATTCTGCCTGCTACAGAATTGCCACAGCCAAGGTCAAGCCTATAGCTTAGGCCCTTAACCCCAGGCAGATGATATCCCTAAACCCTTGTCAGATGTCATTTAAAATATATATTAGTGCTGGACTCAGACAAGTGGACTCTGTCATCCCAATAGAGTTGTGGCAGCTTCACAACAATGCCAAGGTGCACCAAGTAATGGCCCATTTGGCCTTCTTGCATTCCCCCTCCACATCTCACACCCCTCCAGCTCAACCATGGTAAGATGGCAGACCACACTATCTTAACCCCTGGCCACCTCTCACCAATGGAGCAGAAGTTGACCAGAAGGAGGATCTAAGCCTTGCCTTTAACCATGCCCAGGTTGTTACTACCCAGCTGAATGACGGAAACATCAAGTGGTAGTCCCCTCCACTCCTGGAATAAGAGAGGCATCAGGCCTGCCCAGCCAAGGCCCTGCGTCCAAGCAAATCGACCGGCAACCTTGCTCAGGCCCAGCTGTGAGCAAATCTCTGTCTGGTGAGTGTAGAAGGAAGCCCAGAAAACCATGCTATGTCCAGCAATAATAACTCAAACTTTCCTTGTGGGCACAACAGGACCTAGAAAAAGAACGCAGGACATGAACAAAACAAGCAAATAAACAAGAACTCAAACCCTAGGGTATGCATAGCTCCTATAGGCAATGGATCACCACCAGCCAGCCTTCTGAATCGTGGGCCTAGGGTAACCCGTGGTTGCTGCAGTAGAGGCTGCACCAATCCAAAAAGAGAGGGTCCTAAAGCATAATCCTGTCAAAGCCAAAGCCACCAAGGCCTTAGAAGTTACAGTCCAATGTCGGAACTTGTTTAGAGGAGCCCCATTCCCATGACAATAAGGAAATCCTTGAGCCTCCCCTAACTGGGCACAGTTCTATATCCTGACATTCCCCTATTCTATTGGTACATCTTTTCCCCACTGATCAGTCTTGGACCTCCTTAAAGAAAAAGAAAAAATCACCTTATTGCCTTGAGATCACAGGTCAGAAGCCTTTTGAGCATACCACGAATTTAACTATAAAGGCTCCAAAAATGCTGTTGAAGATGCAGCATGAAACATGATTGCTTCATAATCAGAGTTCAAATTTTTCCTCACAATTCACTTTAACAATAGTAGGGGAGATGGGTTGCCTGTCATTCCTGCAACAGCCCAATTCCCTAGACCAGCCCTCCAGCATCTTGCAAATTCTGAATTCACCAATAAAATCGAACACACTCAAGGTCTAGCTATGGAAGGCCCAAGTTGCCATTTGGCCCCTAATAGATTTGATGGATAGCCACTTATCTTTTAAGGTGATGCAATAGTGCATCAGATGGTTTACAGCCACAGGCCGTTAATTGAGAAGCCCCACCTGCTGCCTAAAAGCTGCAAATTGTTGGATAACCCAACCATAGGCCTTACATGTACCGAGGGGGGGGGGGTGGTGGTGGCCAAACTTATCTCCCTGACTGCTTTGAGTTGCCAAATTGCCACAGCTCCAGAGGAATCCTCATTGGATGCAGATTGGCCTCCAGGGCCAGCTGCCAAAACTATCTGTTCATGGGACAGAGCATCCACCAGTCTGTTATTGATTGCCTGGTACATGTTTTGCAAACAGCAGTGGGTAAAAGCCCACACTAAAGCCATAACCCTAGGTGATCTGGATGACAAAGAATTAATTATAGCAACAGCCACCAGGTTGTCACACCAAAAATGAATAGTTCTGTTAACCATGTGATCACCCCACAACCAAAGGCCCACAACAATTGGAAAAAAATCCAAAAATGTTAAATCCCAACAGATTTCACTGTCCCTCCATGAAGAAGGCCATTTTTCAGCACACAAATGACCTCTTGAAATAAATCCCCAAACCGGTGGCCCTGGAAGTGTTTGACTGAACTTGAACTTCAGCCTCCAGCTTCAAATCCTCCCTCCAAAAGAGGAACTCCATTAAATGAATTTAAAATATCCAGCCACATACTTAAGTCATCATGAATGGCAGCTGTGATGCTAACCCCGTGATTTGGGGACTGGAGCCTAGCTAAAGCACCACAAAGATGGTGAAAGCAATGCCCTCAGGGTGCCAAGGTTCTTTGACTTGTCTGGCTACCCAATTAAAGTCACACAGTGAGACAAAATCCAGACAGCAAAAAGAGGTAACAAAAGTTTTATTCAAATAAGAAACAACATACAGCCAAAGGTTCAGCTCAGTGGTTCACTGAGCTCCAGTTGTGTTCAAACTTTTATGCTCTTCATTGCTTTGGAAACAAAAGATATAAACTTGTTTTGGAAACAAGTTTTGGAAACAAAAGAAATAACATAATTATGATTAGAATAAGAATTAGGAAAAGTGGTACGGGGATTGGGTGAAACCTAGTAAAGAAAGGAAATGAGATAAAGAGGAAGGGGTTTATTTATTTGTTGTTAGTATTCAGTTCAATTTGTAGAAGGTAATCAAAAATGAAATGCATTTATTTGAGATGTATAAATAAGTTGATATATGCACACTTAATAAAATATTAATACTGAAAAAAAAACTTTTATACTCTTAATCGCTTTTTCCCTTTACATCATTAATCTTATGTCATCAGGCATGCACTCTTGGATTTTCTTTGTCTCTAACATTCATTAATCTTACATTTGACAAACAAGATGTTCCTGGCTTATTTTCAACTTTACTGACCTCATCCACAGGTGTGTTGTCAAGACTTCCTCATTAAAAATGAGATGTAACATCTTTCTAGACACTGACCTTCTTGCTACCTTCCAATTGACTTCTTTCCTAGATGTTCCATCTCTCATGAACTTACAACCTCGAATTCATGTTACAAGCAAAACCTAACTTTATATAGCAAAACTTAACTTTATATTGCATAATCTTGCTTCTACATACATAAAGATATATTAAAAACTTGCTTATTAAGCATTCTTACAATATATATGAAAAGAATTGATACTAATACCACATCAACTATTCCTTAGAAAAATTGAACTTTTATATGGACTTCTCAGCTTTTAAAATAACATAATCTGAAAGAATACATGTTCTTGTTTATTCTCTAATTGATCAGGAAGCTTTTATTTGTTTTTTTTGAAAATGTTTAAGTTTATATCTTTACAAAAACTGTGAATAAAACACTTTTCTTCTTAACCACATAAAGGCCTTCTTTGTATAGAAATAATTTCTTCTTCTCCTCATTATTCTAATTACTATCTTAATTGGTTTTCAAAATTTGATTTATTTTTCACTTGGTTCAAAATTTCTAGACAGGAGTAATAATCTAAAAAACCATCTGCTCTATCAGAAGTATCTTTGCTTGGCAAAAGTCCTAATGTACTAGCCTTGGCTTTGATCCTAGCTTAATTGGCTGAAAATACTTTCCAGTTACAAGGTTCACCTTTGCTTGTTAAAAATAATGCTGATTGCAACAGGTTTTTTAATTCCTTGCTACTATAATAGAGTCTAAATAATCAAGCTGCTTATTTATGCAATTCTTTTAATATTGATATCTTTTAATTCATAATGCTCAAACTTATTATTTTATGAACTTTCTCAGAATCTAAACTATAAGCAACAGACTTCTTAGCTAATAGTAAAATATTATGATCTATAAACAACATTTTGAAACTTTAAACTTTAATTGACCTCAAACAAAGAAAGGCCATTTTGGCAAGTTAATTTTGTCTGTTCAGAAACTGAAAAATAATAAATTTCTCATTTTGACACCTTGTTAGCAGATTCCAATGTATGGTTTGTATATAATTGGTTTTGACAAAACACAGATTGCTTCTGTCTTCTAGTGTTGTCAACTGCTTTCTGGAGGCCCAAAGCCTGCTCCAGGAAATTTTGCAAAGATCTATGAAACAGCACTCATTTAGGCCTTGGGCTTACTCTACAATGGCACAGAAATGCCCTGCCAGAAATCATGACCCTACAAGCAAAATTAAGATGCCCAGCCAAATGCTGTAACTCATGAAGGGTGACATTGTACTTGCTCCTGATGGACAGCACTAAATCCCCGAAGTCCCCCAACTTTGCCTCAAGTTACCTAAATGATTGCTGGGTGGTATCTAAAACTATCCCCCATAAAGGCAACAGTGGCACCCTGATAAGGAATCCTATAACCTTGAGAAAACCATAAATAAGAACCTGGGACACAGATCCAGCCACCTTTTAAGTGTCATCAGCTTTAGAAGTCTGGGACCCTTTTGCAGCATTGGCCCCTGTGGTAGAGGCTGTTGCAGGTCATTTGGCTGATGCCTTGCCTATCGGCCTAGAGCAGACTGAAAAGGCATGAGCCCCCCCCCCCCCCCCCGTTGCTTCTTGGAGCAAACTCCTTGTGAAGTGAACTCCCAGTATAATATGTGAGACTGAAAGGACTGCCCACAGCTGACTTTGGGGTGGAAGTTCTACTTCCTCTCTGCAGGATGTGCCCACTATCAGCCCTATCTCTCACAGAAGGCTTGGCTGGGGCCATCAGCTGCAGCCAAAGCTGCTGATGAACCTGGTCCCACTGCATAGTGGGGTTGACTGCTGCCCTCGTCCTAAACTCCTCATCACACTGAAGCCGAGCCACTGGCAAAATCAGTGTATGCCATATAAAGTATTTAAATTGGGGTGCAGACCACAGAGGCTGTGCCATAGCAATAACTCCATAATAAATCAGGAAACTGGGCAGTCAGCCCAGGTTTGATTGACCCTCCTCCTTTTAAAGCATATCTTGTCCCTTTCATCCAAATCCTCCAATCTCACAAGTGAATATCAGGAGTCCTCCAATCTCACAAGTGAATATCAGCTCTTGGACAGTCCCTCCTGTTTGTTGTTTTTCTCTGGTGCTCCCCCTGCCCCGTCCTCTCTGATTTGTATTAGTATCTTTCTGCGGTAAGGTACCCTGATCAGAATGCAGTATTATTGTATTTCACTTGTGTGGTTGAAGCACAGTCTTAGTGAACAGAGCTATTAGATCTCTCTCCCCAAATGAGTCGCTTTTGTATTTGTGGCTCAGATTATCGTGGACTGGTTTAAGAAGCCATTTCACCTTGCAAACTCATATTTAATTTGCTTTCCATGAGCACTCTCAGAATCTAAGACCCTTTTGTCGGCATTATCACTTTCTTAATGTTTAATTCCCAATAATTTCCTGCAACAGCATTAGCTTGCATTGCCTCAGAATAGCAAGTTATTTGTTGCTTATGTTTCCAATCTGTCTGTTTCTTTTGCATGATGTTCACCTCTAAAAAAGGAATTTGCTACGCTTTCCATTCTAGCATTGCTTTCATGCTGTTCAGTCTATTTTCAATATCTCTAAAATATCAATCAACAATGAAACATGTGGTAACATATTACATACATTTATTGATATGATACTTAGCCTTTCATAATGATAGTATAATTGCTTATGAATTATTTTCTCTGTTAAGATTTCATCAGAGACGCTTTTCTTGGGACTACAAGGCGCTTCTTGAGTTTCCTCCCATCTACCACACCCCCAGTAGCAATGGCCAAGCAGTTTCACTTACCATGTGTTTGCAAGTGGTCAGTAAGGCTGAATATTTTTTTTTAAAATCATGCTAGATAAAGCGCACAGTTACAGATGAGATGAGGGGAGGCAGCACAACTGTCTGCGATCATTTTTCCTTCTTTCTGCCCCCCCCCCCCTTTCTTGGAGTTATTCATATTGACACCTTCCTGCAATAGTGCTAAAATAAATTCATTGTCTTTTCCTAGAAGATCTTAAGAGTGGTTGAGTGGACAAGTATCAATGCAGAAACTATTTACACCTAAGGGGAGCTTAAGCTTTGCTTTAGAAGGGTTACAGTATCACACAATCAAGGTTACAGAAATGACAGGCTGACTCTGTTGGAGAGAGAGAGCTATGGATGGATGTTACTTTGAATTGCTCACTAAACACAGGAATCTCAGACTCGTGTAAAAGTCTCTCGAGATTTCCCCCTCTTGGGGAATGTCTGGAAGACCAAAGTGAATCAGGGGATCTCCCCGTTTTGCCTGCCCTAGCACTACACTACTTTAAACAGTATACTTCAATATTAACAATCGGGAACAGCCATGGGAACAATTCAGTAGAAAGGAGACAAGTGCAAAGTGCATCACATATGAAGTTCATACTGCGAAAACAAATGGCCTTTTATTTAAAAAAGGTAGTCCCCCTGTGCAAGCACCAGTCGTTTTCGACTCTGGGGTGACGTTGCTATTACCTATTTAGCAGTATTTCCAAATTCATCATCATATACAATTGCCAGCATGCTAATTGAAGTCTCTTAATTTGGCTCCATATGAAGCATTGTTAAGTGCTCCATTATCTTTATTGTCTTTCACTATCATTTTACCATTTCACCTTTCACCAAAACATCTTTCCTTACTCAGACTATTAACTGAAGAAAAAAAAAACTTTAGTATTTTTTTATTAACTGCTTCTAGCCATAGAGCTGTTTTATGGATATCTTTTAGGCTGCTTAATATTGTTTTATTGCTAATTTTATATCAATATTTTATTACTGTTTTTATGATTTTATTATTTCTACTTCATCAGCCTTCTCAAGTAGGTCTCCGGAGAAGTGACTTTTTTTTTTTGTAAATAGATACATAGGCATCAACTGGTTGCTTTATTTATATGTTTTACAAAATACAAGGAATATTTGTCCATTCTGCTATTTAATCAAACCCTATTCCAAATAACTTTAACTTGCAAGTCAAACTCTTGGAGGCCAGGTCTTACCATAGAAAATAATGGGCCTTTAAAATGTAAAAGGCAGAAATGCTGTGGATAGGAACAGACTTTCATCAGTCGTTTTCGCACTCACCTATGGCACTATGGCACTACATCAGTAGTAATACGGTCCACCATAATCCTTGACACAAATATAAGATCCATCTTGTGTCCTGCTTGACGTATAGGGGCTGAAACAAATTGGGAGAGTCCAAATGCACTTAGGTTCCCATATAACTTAGGTTCCAAATGCCCTTAGGTTCCCAGATAACTTTCAGGTTTATTTCTGAGTAAGCATGATTGGGATTCTGGAACCAAGAGTTCATTATTCGCTGCTGTGGCTATTTAAAGAGTACATATCAGATTTCCAGCTGGCTCTAAAGATCTGGGTTAACAACATTTCCTTAGCTACAAACCTGACCTGTGACAGTAGATGACAGCGCTAATGTATTACATTGGACACATAAAACTTATACCATTAGTTTACTAGGATCAGTAATGTCCATTCTGATTGGCAAAAGCTCTTCAGGGTTTTGTGTAGGGGTATTTCACATCGCCTCCTACTTTTAACTGGAGACCTGAGGGATCGATCCTGGCACCTTCTACATGATAAGCAAATTGTCTACCACTGATCCAGAGCCCTATCCTTCCCTTCAGTGCCTGCCATAGCTTGTCTCAGTGTGCGCTTGCCTGCTTTCTGTTAGTTTATTGCTTAGGCTATATACACACTTCTGTCTTGTGATTTAGGACAATAATTCTTCAGGTTACAGAGCTTTCTAAGAAACCTGCAGGGTGATATTAATGTTTAAATAACAGGAAACAAAGGCATCAGCCACCACTTCTACTCGACTTGATTTCCAATGCATGTTTTGTCCTATTCCTTTCCAAGCGCAAAACAAAGCTTATAGACATGGCATATAAACCCTTCCCAACACGTAAGCGTGGCCAGAGACAACAAGCTGTCAATTTACAGAACACAACTTAACACAGAGAAATGATCTGAAGGACAGATATTTATTGCGTATAGCAACATTACTCTCCAGGCAATGGAACAGATAGGCCTTGTTTGCTTTTGTCATCTGTGTGACCTGACACCATCAATTCAGGTAGAGTTCTGCATAAATAAAGCCTTTGACTCCCTATAAATTACAGCTTATTCTTGTTTTTTAAAAGCAGCATATCTTGTTTTGCCGAGCACCTTTGAGGTGCCCTGTAAAATCTAGTCCAGCTGCATGGGAGAGGGAGAATTTCTGCTACATAATCTTCTTTGCATGCCTCTTGGAAACAGTAAGATAGAGAGGAACTGTGGCGATTTACCCACTAATTAGCAGTTCTTATTAAGAAGAGTAAGATAATTGATTCTAGGATGTACTACCCCTTATTAAGACCTAATTAAGCTGTATATCATATGCTAATTAAGTAGCTTTATTTCATCTCACTGATGGGTTTTGATGCTTGACAAACAGATTTGAATGGAGAGATGAATACCTATAGTAAATTTCAGAAACAAAACAGATACATAATAAAGGTGACACATTATCCTACATTAACCTGCTTAATATGTAATATCTTCAGTGAGACACACAATTCCTCTTTCTTTTACACTATTGTAAGCAGGGTTTTTAGCACACTGGCACTATATTTAGGAGAATATCTGTTTCCAGTAAATTCTACATGTGATCAAAAAAAGGAGAGAAAAACACAACCCTATACAAAAAAGATAACCAAAAATATTTGAAAGAAAGAAAAATATTTGAAAGAATATAGCTATGCACATAGTGCTAATGTGCAAAATATATGTATAATTTAATTATACATTCAAAAGTGCTGAAATATCATTTAAAAACTACAATCCTGTGTTTCTGAGTGTCAAGATTGACTCTTGTCAAGATGATGTATTCTGTAACCTCTTCACTTTGAATCTCCCAGTCTCAGCTATGCATGCCATCTTTGCGTTCTGTATTGTAACTATCACGTATCCACTATCGCCCTTCAAGGTCATGGAGTCTGGTTCGCAGAGATCAGCTTGCACCTGCATTCGAAGGGGCTACCAGGACTGAATATTGGGGGAGGGAATGCTTTTTGGCACCTAATGTTTGAATGGTCTAACAGTTTTCCTCAAGTTATTTGTAGAGGGGCTTTGCCTGCTAAAGCCAGTTTTAGTAACAGCCATCTGACCTGTCATGTCAGTATCTTAATAAACTGTTTCTTGAACCCACTTGAGTTGTTTAATGGAGAAGAACTTGCAGGAGTTGACACTGAGTACCTAATCCTATATATAAAAAAGGCAAAGTGTGTTGCTGACAACTCACTTTTGATGCATGCACACTTTTCACACATGCACACAATCCCTCTTGCAGTCTCCTGAACTTGCAGTCTGCTGAACTGCTGGTGAGTCCCTCCTGAGGCCAGCTCAATGGCCCAGGAACCACCACCACTGCCGAGTCCTTTCCACAGCCTTCCAAGGCCTGCATAACACCCCAGGAGCCGCTGCTGCCACTGGATCCCTCCCATGGCTTCCATGAGGCTACCACCTTCTGAACTAAATAAAGAATTGGAAGTGGGATGGAAGATAGCAAGGGTGGGGAGTGGTTGAATGCCAAGGGGCATGGGGATGGGAAGACAGCAGGAGTGGAGGGGAATGAATGATATGGGTTAGGGGTGGGTGGGAAGACAGCAAAGGTGGGGGAATGAATGTCAAGGGTTGAAGTGGGAAGACTTCAGAGGTGGAGGTGAGTGAATGCCGCTTGTGGGGGAGTAGTGGAGTGCCAAGGGTGTGGGGGTATTTGAGAGGAAGAGGGAAGGAAGTTAAGATAAAGGGAATGGGAAAGAGAGGGAAAATGGGAGTAGGTTATCAGAGAAGGGAGTAGATTGACAGAGAAGGAATGGGAGGCAAAAGAGATGGGGGTAGATTAACAGATAAGGGAAAGGGGAGAAAAAGTGGGAAGACTGATAAAGAGGAAGAAGGAAGGAAGCAAAAATAGGGAAGGGATTCACTGGGCGTTTTCCCACAGAGCTTACTGCGGAGCGACGTCCCTCTTCACCGCGCAGCGTCTGCACGGATTTCCCACCAACTGCTCCACAGAACCAGGAAGTGCTGGACCCTTTGCGTCGCAGATGTAAACCGCTAAAAACCAGTTCACGTTAGCGATGCAAAAGCCGTGGCTCTTCCTGGCTATGTGGAGCAGTTGGTGGGAAATCCGCGCAGATGCGGCGTGGTGAAGAGGGACGTCGCTCCGCGGTAAGCTCTGTGGGAAAATGCCCACTGTCTCTGCAATTCTACTTTTTCTTTATAAATAAAATACATGAACAATAGCTGACTTCTAAACATGCCTTGCCTCTCTCTACTTTTTCCCTTCCTTTCCCAGCACCCCTCCCCTCAGCCAAAGTCAGGGCACTCGTCCAGAGCCTCTTTTTAGAGTTGTATTTATTTCCATAACAGGCTTTATTCCTAGTTCAATTCAACAAGAAATTTCAAAGATCTTGGGATATGAATTCAAGAAAGTAGCAGAGACTTTTTATTGGGATTACAAATGGAAACATTTCCAAAAAAAGATAGAACTTTGATCTGGTACTTGCTTTCAGCGGCTAGGACATTGTATGCACAGTTATGGAAGCAAGAAAAAATACCAGAAAAATGGGATTGGATTGTAAAAGTTATAACATGGAGTGAGATGGACAAACTAACAAGAATCTTAAAAGACTATGATTTGGAAGTGTATGAAAAGGAGTGGAAAAAGTTTAGATGTTTTGTAGAAGAAGAATGGAATATAAAAGGATATTGGACAATTTTTGATAATAATAATACAAGAAAAAAGTAGAATATGAATATAGTTTCTTATGGTTTAAGGCTACCTTTAAATGTTAGTATTTTAAGTATATAACTTTGGCAGGAGTCAAGTAACGGGGGGAGGGGGGACTAGAAAATGGCATATGGGATAAATAAAAATAAGGTATTAATGGATATGGTTACCATACGTTATCAATACAATTGTGTTTACAAACAAACAGGCCTTATTCTTAGTTCTAATATACAGACAAATATCCAACCATATAAATATAGGTTAAAAGGCAGAAATTATATCCATATACAAGAACCAATACCAAAAGTATTTTCACTAAAAGCCTTCCACAGCGGTAAAATTCAATCTGTGCACTCTATAAATTTAGCAAAAAATATACATAAAACTCATTATACATAGAATGGACCTAAAATGAAAGGGAGAGGAAAGAAAAATAATCATATATAATTCCCCTATCGTGGTTGGTGGCCAAATGGAGCTCTCCCATTGGCTAACAGGTGCATTCCATGCACTCGACAAATAATCTTGGCTTAGTCAGCACCTCTGGCCTCCCACTGGCTGACTCCCCTGCTCCCATCTACTGCAGGCCCAGAAATGTTGAACAAACCACCAAAACAGTCTTACCTCAAAGACAGATACATCTTCAACTCTTCTCTGTGTCTTCTCTATCAACTGGCCTTACAAAAAGCATTGCAAGTAACAGACCTCTGCTGCCCCATCAACAACCCACACAGATGGCCTTCCAGCACACAAAGCATCCAAAGGCTACATAAATAGCCAGGAAAACCAATGCCATCATAATGTGACTAGGCAGGAAGGCCTGGCCCCACTGGGAGCGTTTCCTCACAGGCCATGGCTCTTTTCTGTCTCTCCTGCTCTCCTTTCTCCCCTCAGCCTTTCCCCTAGCCAGAGGCTGTTGCTAAGCAACTAACTTCTGTCAGTAAAGGGAGAGGCTTCAGGTGAATAGAATGGGATACAGTCCACCCTTCATAGCAGTACTTTTCTCTAGGATGGGGAGAGAGATCTGTTGTCTGGAGTTCAGTTGTGATCTCATGAGATCTTCAGGCTCCAACTGGAGGTTGGCTAATGTAAACCTGGCAGTACACTGTGGGTGACTTAATGCTACCTGGCTGCCATGACTTAACTGGGTCTGGCTACTTGCTCCTGTTCAGCAGCAGCCACCCTATAACAGTCAGCGTGACATAGCAGTTGCCAATTCCAGGTTGGAAAATTCCTGGAGATTTGAGGGGTGGAGACTGGAGAGGGTAGGTTTAAAGAGGGATGGGACCTCAGACAGGTACAATGGCATAGACTCCACCCTCCAAATGAGCCATTTCCTCCCAGGGAAATATTGTTGCCAATCTCCAGGCGAGCAGGAAAAAATAAAGCACAAGGCTTCCGTGATAACCAGCCTCAAACAATAAGAAAAAACTACAAAATTTATAAAAAAAACCCCTCATATAATGTAAGGTGCAAATTAGAGTAGAAGCAATGCAATCACCCTTCTTCACTTCACCATCAGATTTTCTGGCAAGAGACAGCTTTGGATTGTTTTAAAAGTTGGACTTGATTTCTGATGGTTTTTGAGTTGTTCCATTTGTATAAGTGATTGCATTGTTTCTACTCTAATTTGCACCTTACGAGTTTTTTGTAAATTTTGTAGTTTTTTCTTATTGTTTGAGGCTGGTTATCATGGAAGCCTTGTGCTTTATTTTCTCCTGCTGTTAACTACCATGATTCTCTTTTTGTTTTCTAAATCTCCAGGTGAGGACAGGAGATGACTCTCTCTCCAGATGACAGACATCAGCTCCCTTGGAGGTAGGGGGGAGTGAATGCCTTCACTTGGGTGGAAAGACAGCAAGAGTAGGGGGACACTCACCTAGAGCCTCCTTCTAGAGCCTGTTGTATTTCCCCCCACAATGGGCCTTATTCCTAGTTATCTATATATCTGTTAAAGAACATTTAAAAAAAATATTTAAAAATATATGGAACTGGGATAACTACCTTACATTAAGACATTAACCTGTGGAGTAAGTTCTAATAAATAATCTTATCATCAAGATGTACAATATTTCATATGCCCATAGATCTATAATACACATAAAGCATATGAGTATTGCAAATTTTAATGTCTCCTAAATGTTAAGGGGAAAAGGTATGTTGTCATGTCCGTAGCTACGGGGGGGAGGGGCAGGTTGCTCTATGTAAACCTCCCTTCCCTCTGTATACCCCTCTGTAAACCCCTCCATTCCCAAGCTATTTCTCCCCCCACACCTTGCATGAGAGACAAATAGCGAGTGAGAGAGAACGAGAGAAAGAGAGCGACAGTGAAAGAGAAAGTGTGTGGGGAGATGTCAGATCCCAGAGTCAAGGAACAAGCAGAGGATAACGTCAGACATTTATTCCAAGCATCTTTAAGGCAGTACAAGAAGTTGCTGAAACTGGGGTTCCAGCCTAACGGCACCACCTATATACCCTCGGTTGGCCGTTACCAATTCAAGCAAAGCACAGCAAATAATAGCGGGTACATTTGGCGGGCTTTCTACTCCCCTCTTCCTCCCCCCTTAGTCCAGGTGCTCTATCTACTAGCTTCTCCATCTACTCCAGCACGACCCTGGTTGCCATGTTAACAAGCTTCTAGGATAACAATTTGGGTCAGAAATAACCTTATTTGGAAAAGCGTGGAGGCAGAAGATATGCTGTATAAACAGCTTGGCCAGTTTTTTAGCCGTGGGCAACTGCTTACATGGGATAAAGTGAGCTTGTTTGGAAAAGGTGTCTACCACCACCTACACCACTGTCTTCCCCTGTGAGGGTGGCAAGTCTGTAGCGAAATCCATGGAAATGCATTCCCACGGTCTCGACGCGGGGGGGGAGGGGTTGCAGCTTCCCGGGAGGGGGCCCCCCCTGCTTCTTTGCCATAACACAAATGAGGCAGCCGCCTACATATTAAGCTATGTCCTTCCGTAAGCCCGGCCACCAAAACTATCTCTGTACTAGGTGGACCGTCTTTACAAAGCCAAAGTGGCCCCCCCAGTTTTGAGTCATGCGCTTGGCGGATTACTTCACCTCACAATTCCTTGGGCATGGATATCTTGTCCCACCTTTTCCATAAACCCTCCTCTGAGGATTGCAATTATAATCCATCATCTGGCGGCTCACGCGCCATGGATTCTTTCATTGTTTCAAAGAAAATATTGGGTGGTCCCACCTCCTTCCAGGTTTGTGAGCATATAGTGACTAGCGTGCTCAGTTGGGCGGGGGTGAAGAGGGAGTCCACCACTTCCTCCCTTTTGCTATCGTGTTGTAGGAGGCAGGAGAGTGCATTTGCTAGAAAGTTCAGCCTCCCTGGGATTTGCCCCAACGTGAATTTGAACTGGTGAAAAAACCCCGTCCACCTGATCTGCTTGTTGTTGAGTTTACGGGTAGCAATCATGGCTGCCAGGTTTTTGTGGTCAGTCCACAATTCAAATGGTTCCCACGCCCCTTCCAGATAGTGCCTCCATTTCTCCAGTGCCAATTTAATGGCAGAGGCTTCCTTGTCCCACCCGCACCAATTTCGCTCTGTCAACGTGAATTTCTGGGGCAGGTAGGTGCAGGGATGCAACTTCCCATCCTCCCCCTCTTGGAGAAACATGGCGGCATGGGCTACGTTGCTGGCATCACATTGAACCATAAATCTCTTATTTTCATCAGGGTGGATCAGGCATGGTTTGGATACAAATTTAGCTTTCAGTTCCTCAAAGGCCGCCTGGCACTGAGGCATCCAGTTTAGACTGGTGTTGCCCTTCACAGTTTGCAGCCCCTTCCCCTTGGTCTTTAATAAATCTGTTGGGGGGATGGTCACCTCGGCAAAGTTATTTATGAATCCCCTGTAAAAATTTGCAAACCCGAGGAAGCTCTGGAGTTGTTTGCGGGCCTCCCAATCTATCACAGCTTTTATTTTGGTGGAATCCATCCCCAGTCCTTCTGCCGAGATTCTATATCCCAGGAAGTCGAGCTCCATTCGGTGGAACTTGCACTTCAACAGCTTAGCAAACAGTTTACACTCATACAAGGTCTGCAGCACCTGCCACACCAGCCTGACATATGAAGGGAGGTCTTGTGAGTATATTAACACATCATCCAGGTAACAGACTACCCCCTTATACAAGAAGTGTTGCAAGACCTCATTGATTAAATCATAAACACTCCGGGCACCCCTTTTAGCCCGAAGGGCATCACTAGGTACTCATATTGCCCTAATGGCTTGTTGAAAGCTGTCTTCCACTCATCCCCCTCCCTTATCTGGACACAGAAATAAGCGTCTCGGAGGTCCCGCTTAGTGAAAATCCTCCCTTGGGACACTTCGCTTAACAAGTCTCTTATGAGTAGGAGGGGGTAGGCATTACTCATGGAAATCACGTTCAAACCCCCCAAATCCGTGCAAAGTCTCAAGCTGCCATCCTTTTTCTTTCAAAATAAAATGCGGGTGGCATGGGAGGACTTGGCTGGTCTGATAAACCCTTGTTTCAGGTTCAGCTCTAGAAATTTCTGCAGCTCCTCCCGCTCCACCCTGCTTATTGAATACAGTTTGGCTTTGGGGAGGGGCTCCCCCTCTACTAATTTGATGGCACAATCAGTGTCCCGGAGTGGGGGTAGCTCATCCGCTTCTTGGGCATCAAAGACCCTGTGTAGGTCTTGATACACGGGGGGGGGGGGAATGGAGGAAGCCTTCACCACCATTAAACACAGTCTCTATAATTGCGGAGTAGGATGGGGCCCCCATGCCTTGTCCCACCGGTGGTGGTCACATTCCCTGTCTTGGAAATGAATCGTGCTGCCACTCCATTGCACGAACGGGTTGTGATCTGCCAACCACTCTAGGCTAAGTACAGCCCGGAACTTGGCAGTCTGGGCAACCACGAATGATCATGGTTCCCAATGTTCACTCACCCAGAGGGCGCAGGGCTCAGTACCTTCGGTACAGGGCTTCCCTCTCATCGCCCTTCCATCCATCTGCTCGGACACTAAGGGGCTGGACAGTGGGACGGTCTTCAGCCCCAACGCTTCTATGAGGCTTGGGAAGATTAAGTCTTTAGAACATCCCGAGTTCAGTAGGGCTCTCACACAGGAGAAATGCTTAGTTACGAGGTTCACCAAGGTGATTGGGACATAATATAAAGTGCCCAAAAGTCTCACTTGGACTGACGCGGACCTGCTGTTGCGTGTGCTTCACAGCAGGTCATTGTCATTTCCTGCCGGTGGGCCGTCGTCCTTCTCTCTGGACGCCTCAGGAGTTGGGTCGTGATACTGCAGGGCTGCGGCCCTCCCCTTTGTGCCCCCTGGACTGGGTTCTTCAGGTTTTTCTTGGAACTTGTTTTGATGGCGGTTGAAGTAACTGGGCCCAGTGGCTTGCTGGGGCACTTGTTGGTGACATGATTCTTGCCTCCACATTTGAAGCACAGTTTGGCCTTGACCCTCCAATCTCTCTTGACCTGAGTCATGGCCGTCTCCATCCCTTGCTTGGGGGGAGGGGGCTTGGGTTTGGAGGGCTTTTCTTTTTCATCGCGTTCCCCCCCAAGCTGTTTGCCATGGAAGGTGATGATCTTGTGGTGGTCTTTGATCTCACAGGCCACCTGGATCCAGTCTACGAGTGTGTGGGGCTCTCCCACCTTGAAAGCCTCCCCAAAGATGTTGGAGTTCAATCCCCTCTTGAACTGCCCCACTCTTGCTCCATCATCCCAACAGTGAATCTTGGAATTGAAAGCACGGAAGTCGCTCGTGTATTCCCGGATCATCTTCAACCCCTGCCTCAGGTCCTGGAGTGCCGAGGGGGGGGGGTCCTCAAAGTGGTGGCGCAGGGCCCTCAGCAGTTCCCGTGCCAAATGGAGAGCGAGGGAGCTGCTCTCGAACAAGGTGATGAACCAGTCCACGGTGGCCCCTTCCAGGCACCTGCCAATGTAGACCATTCTTGACTGCTCCATAGGAAAGTTGCGGGCCCATACGCTCAGGTGCCCCCTCACCAGCACTATGAAATATGCTAGTTTTGCTGGATCCCCATCGAACTTAGCTTTGCTTACTCAGGGCCCCCTGGGGAATGGAGCTGGCACCTCTGGTTGGGGAGGGGAGGCAGAATGGGTTGTCCCCCCCCCACTGGCAGTTCTCCCCCTGTGGCTGGTTCCCCCTCAGTGGGTGGGTCCACTGGCCATCCTGGGGGCCTGGCTGGGGCCTCTCTTGGTAAGTTCACCAGAGATAGCTCCTGCTACTTGTGCGGCAACGTTCCGTAAGTGGCGGCTGAGGCCTTGCACCTCCTGCACCAAATATGCGTTCATGGCTAGCATCTCATCTTTTAGCTGCCGGCTGTGCATGGCAAGTGCCTCTTGCACCCACTTGGTCGAATTGTCCCCGAACCCGCTCCTCTGTGAGTGGTCCAGGCTATCATCCTTGCCTTGGAACCCCCACAGTCGGCAGGATCGCTGTAGGCCCAAGGAACGAAATCAGGAGGGAGCATCACTGTGCAGATCTCCGATAATACTCTCCCAGAAATCAATGGTTCCCCATTCCTTTCTCCTGATGGTGACTGTGGATGGAGTCACCTTCGGCTGCTCTGGCTTATGCTCCTTGTCCCCTGTCGAAGTGGCCCTTCACCTTTTTGCTCTTGTTCTTTAATAAATTCATCTGAAGTGGCACACACTATTCAATTTCATTTAAACAGCTGACTTGAAAGAGAGAGGAGACAGAGGGCGATTTCCCACACAGCTTACCCAGGAGCGAAGTCCCTCCTCACTGCACAGCGTCTGCTCGGATTTCCCACCAACTGCTCCGCGGATTCAGGAAATGCTGGACCTTTTGCGTTGCTAACGTAAACTAGGGTTTTAACGATTTCCATTTGAGACGCAAAAAGTCCGGCACTTCCTGAATCCGCAGAGCAGTTGGTGGGAAATCCGAGCAGACGCTGCGCGGTGAGGAGGGACTTCGCTCCTGGGTAAGCTGTGTGGGAAATCGCCCTCTGTCTCCTCTCTCTTTCAAGTCAGCTGTTTAAATGAAATTGAATAGTGTGTGCCACTTCAGATGAATTTATTAAAGAACAAGAGCAAAAAGGTGAAGGGCCAGCTACCATCTGACTCCTTGGAAAAGCCACAAGCTGAGATTAACACAACAGATAGGAAAACAGATGTTGCTCTTGAGAAAACAAATGGTGTGAACTGAGATTAGTTTGTGCTTTTGACACTTAATTCTCACATTAAATGAACTTGCTCAACACTGTGAAATCTTTAACAACTCTGTCGTCTGCTTGATAAAGAGATTGGTATGTTCATATTTTTTGCATTCGATGTAAATCAGTTCTAAATTATAATCCCATAAACCTAAACCACATTGCCAATAGTGTGTTTTTAGAACAATATTACTGTGACAACACAAACTCATCATTCTATTTAATCTATGAGGTTGCGACCATACAGATTATGGTGCGTTGTCTCTGGAATTCCCCAGTGCTCTATAATGCAGTGCCTTTTGGATAAATCACAAGATAGCCACAGAAAGTAATGATTTCTCTATGCCTCTGGGAGGTATTTGATTGTCTCTAATAGTTATTTCTACTGGCAGTATGATATTCTGCAAACAATAACATCAACCATATGTCACTTCAGCACTCATTAATGGACACGGTATAACTCTCTAAATCCAATAATCTATATTTGTGAACATCTAAATTAAATGTCACTCAATGCTAAGTTTAGGGTATTCATTTGACAGTGAACTTTCACAGGTACAAAGATATATTTAAAGTTATCTGAAAGCTATCTAGCAGATACTATTCTTTGTATATTAGTAGCATCTGAAGAAATAGGTACGCTCATCAGTGAGATCTATGTAAAAAAATGGAACAAAATCTGTGTAACGGTGAACAAATTATCCTGTTAGCAATCTCTATGGGTTGCTAACCCAGGCTATCTCATCAGGATAAATGATGAACTCCAGACTTTCTTATATTTTTATAGAATTTTCATTCGTAACACCCAAATAAAATCCTGAGACATTTGGAAACGTCATCAAGCAATTTGTAGTTAAAAAACAAAATAAATTTAAATCCATAAATTGAAATAAGGTTTGTGGATGCCAGAGAACCCCCACAACCAGAAAATTAAACTAGGTACACTTGATTCATTAACTGGAATGATAATTAAACAACGAATCAAATAATCAACACTAACAATGGAGTTAAAGTTTATGCAATGCATAACAGCCACAAAAGTTGTGTTTACCAAATGACAAGATGCAATGAAAGAGTTTCAAGTATTTTATGGAGACAGAAAACTTTTTTCTGTGCACTCCCTCCACCAAGAAAAGCTTGGAGAGTTCAGGCCTTAATCCTACCACTAATATTCTGCCTGTTGAAGTGATAGGGTTCATCTTTCCAGTATCCTGCGGCTCATACAAAAATACCTTGCCAGGAATACCATCATTTCATGAAATGACTAAATTTTTCTGCGCCCAACTCACATTACAAAAAAATAATCATATTGACAGCCAGAGTTGGTTTAGATCTTAAAAGGTGTACACAGGTGCATGAACACTTTTCATTCCATTTGAAAACAATATACCGTCAGCAGCCAAACCACTAAGATGCACATGCAGGCGCACTAATAGATAAAATGCTACTCAGAACTAATGACACAAACCAACAGTATTTTGTAACTGTTCAAAATAACATATTTCCAGCAAACATTCAGTCTCAGAATGGAACCCCAGAGTAATGAAACCCGTGAGTCACAACAATACTTGTCCTGTTGTACTTTGTGTTTTGTTGTCCCTGAACCTTTCTGTCAAGTGAAGAATGAACAGCTGGCCAGGAGATTGTTGACAGGATTTGAGGTTCCAAAAAAGAAAGCCTTCAACCTCGACAAAGGGGACACTGAAATGCAAAGTACAATTCTGAGACTGGGGTTCAGTTCTGAGACTGACTGTTTGCTGGAGATATGTGTCACATTTTGCTTACAAGGTTTTCCTGATTCTCACAGAGGAGTTTTTGGACAAATGGAAGAGGAAGGGGAACAACCTTCTGCGAATTCGACTGAAGAATAATTTACATGAATTGGGCACACCTTTTTTCCATTTAGGAAAACAGGGACAATGAAAAAAGCCAGATCTGAATATATCCTATGATTCTGCAGGAGTGAAGAAAAGATAAAGAATTGCTAATGATCGAGATGCAGAGACCTAGATTATATCCTAGAAAATGATATGCACACGCAGAAAGAACGACATATGCTTCCAGAGGTGTTCGTAGAGTTTCTATTACAGATGCACACATGGCTGAACTGGAAAACTAGTTTTATCATGAATCACAGTTTGGCTAATTAGCAGAGCGAGTGGTTGTTTTAGCAAGCTCCCCTCCGGCTATTTTTGTGATTTTTCTCTCCATGTGCTTTGATAAGTCTATCAATGAATACCTGTTCTGGTGGCTGAGGGGAGCCTTCACATTCAGAGCCACCAATCCAATGACGCCCAGAGCCAGGTGGCAACATCAGGGGAACTGGTTAGACACTGTGTGAGACAGTGCGCTGGACTAGATGGACCATCGGTCTGATCCAGCAGGGCTTTTCTCACGTTCTTACGACTGCATCCCTAGCTGCTTGCTCTGCTAAACAGATTCACTATAATTACTGATGGTGCAAGCAGACATATAAAAATGCATGGCTTAAATACTATTCTGTCCTTGTATGAAGTGAACTGACAATTAATCTACATGTCTGCTGGAGCATAGCTGAAGCATTCTAAGTAAACAAGTGTTCTGGAGAGCTGACGAACAACAAATCTGTAATAAGCCATCTATAATTAGTAATAAAGTCCTTAAAATATCTGTGTCCTCTTGAGACAGCAACAGCTCTATCCTCGCCACGTTATGGAAGTAACAGAATAATTTTTTTTTTCCTAGTGTAACTAAAATGGTAATTAAAATATGATTTAGGATCAAAGACAACCTCAAGGTTATAAATATTAGTAGCTTGCTGAGAAGAATTCCCATCCAAATAACTTCAGCAGGGTGCACTACTCAAGAGGTGGTAGCAGTCAAGTAAAAATCAGATATTTTCTCAGACAGGGAGCAGGTCACAGAGGAGATATGGTTAAAATGCAATTACTATATCGCCTTGAGAGGAATGTAATTGGGGGAATAGGTTGACTGAAACATTTAAGAGTATTTTTACTAGCTGCTGGTAATTTCCATTAATTAGATTTCTCTACCTCTTCTCTTTTTTTATTTTATCCTCATAACATAGTATCAGGTAAGTTTGATGGAAATAAACAGTAGCATACACAAAGTTTTGCAGTTTATTTCCTTGCTGGGATAGGGAAGCAATAAACACTATCATTTTTTTTTTATTCTAGCCATTAAAAATACCTCTTTGCAATGGCCAGATGAGTGTTCTGATAAGCGATAACTGCAGATAGATATCCTTCTTAACTAACAATTATGCAATTAAAGTAATTTCACTGCATGTCGATGTACAGTAGCAAGCTACTTACAGTGGAATACTATGCAGAGTTACACCCTTCGAAGTTCACTGTAATCAATGGGCTGAGGTTGAAGCGTCTGAATGCTGCACAGTAAATATGCTGAGAATGCTGAGCACATTCCATAATGCATTTAAGTGGGCCATGATGGTGGAAACTTCTTGGACCGAAAGGATGCACATCAGCTAACTAGTTTTGCTTTGAACAGCGAAAATGATAAGTACTGATCAGCTTCTCTGACGTTAAAATGGGATGCAAATAGAAGACGGACCAGAGAGATGCACAAATATTTTACCGACTTTTGGACTGAGCGGATAACATGGTAAGACCTAATTAGACGGGGCAGCTATACAGTCATACTGTGTGGCTACCCTGCTTAAATACTACAGTAACGCACACACATCTTATTGAGGAAATGAAAAAAAGCAAAAACCCAGTAAGTATTTGAGCCCCGTTAGCATACACCTGAGGGTTCTTAGGGAACTCAGATGTGAACTCAGATCTAATAAGCAGCATATGTAACTTCTAGTTATTCTGGTTCTAATACCAGTCATTGTACTAGGGGACTGGAGAATAGCAGATGTTACATCAATTTTCAAAAAGGGGTCCAGAGGGGAACTAGGACAATGTCATAAAATGTTACTTTCCAATAGCTTCTCTTCCCCTTGTCCTGTTTCATTGGAGAGTCTACTGAATTGTAAAACACTGCAAGTAGGGTACCTGCTAGCAAAGACATTTTGCTGTTGTTGATGGAAAAGGTCAAACACTAGATTTGAAGTTTTTGTTCTTACTTTCGGTGGCACACAGTGAATGATTGTACCAAACTCTGCAGCACTACTTCAAAGGGAACACAGGAATTAACAGTGTCAGCCGAGCAAAAGCATAATCCCTTGATGGATCACAATATTGATTTTCTCTCCTCTACAGCTCTAACGATGCAGTAACCTCTGGAAACTTATTCCAGCCATGAGGGCAAGTAACATTTGCTCCCTATGGTTTTACTAATGCATGGGTGGAAGGAGAGTGGGAATAAAGGCCAGAAAGTTGGGAGTGCTGTTGTGTTTGGGGATGAAGGTGATAACTCATCAAGCTTTGGCAATTCATTCATCTGTTATAAACCTGCCACTAACTCTGGTATGCGTTGCTGTGAGTGGCCAGTTACTGTTTAAATGAATGGAAGTAAAAGAGCAAATTTAAAAGAAGTGTGTCTATACACTACACTACACTACACACACACACACACACACACATATATATAAATGCTTATTTTCTATAAAATGTTTATACATTTATGTTTGTACATCCTTTTGCTTTTTTTGATCATCAAATCGACAGCTGCTTCAACATTCCAAAAAGCAAAGTGATAGTAAACAAAACTAATTTTGGCTTTGTGCAATGAATCCTGCTCGTCAACGTCATCAGCTTAGTCTCTAGAACCTGAAATTGTCTTGAAGAATATTTCTAAAAGGCCCTTCCTGAAGAAATCTGCATGTGTTCTGTGCATTGGTTTGTTCGCCTTTTTTTTTTTTTGCAATCTTGTTTTCCTCTCCCCGTCAGAAATTCCTAATCAGCAGACATCGAGGCGGGGAGGGGGACGCTTTCCTTACAGGACCTTTATGCCACAAAATTCCTCCCGTCTGAATTTCTACTTACCACACAATCTGTCAACCTAAAAGAAGCTTGCTTCATGTAAAATCATGACCGATTCCATAGAGAAGCTAAAAAAGAAAAAAAGAAAAAGTTTTAAGATCGACGAAGAATATTCAGAAAGGCATTTCATAGCAAGACTGCTGCTGATGGTGGTAGAGGCGATGAAACATTGCAGTACCCACCGTTCACAAGCTGTTTTCTTGAACGAGAGACCATTTTTTGGCAATTTCATTTATGACACACTTGCTGCCATTCATAACAATCGCCTTAGAGGAGCTTCGGCGGGGGATGCACTCCAAAAACATTTCATAGCAAAGTGGTTTGATGTCTTTGTTGATTCTAGAAAACAGAAAATCGCTAGTTAAAACCATCAGCTGGTGACACAAAAGGTAGCTGTGAAGGAATAGTGGTGGATAACACTCAGACAAGGGTATCTGTCCACCAATCAGTGAATGTGCCAAGGGCAGAGGTCAATGTCTCTCTCTCTCTCTCTCTCTCTCGGCTTGACTTCGCGAACCAAGATTTAAGAAGGGTGCAGTAGTCCACGTCTGCTGCAGGCTCGCTGGTGGCTGACAAGACCAATGCGGGACAGGCAGATCCGGCCACAGTGGCTGCAGGGAAAAGTCTGATTTGGGGTTGGTGCTGTAGCAGTGCGATTCTTCCTCAATCTCCTTTTGTCCTCAAGACCAGCTATGCGTGCGTTCTCAAAGGAAGAGACAGCCTGGTGGATGGTGTGCCTCCATGCTTTGCGATCTGAGGCTAGGTCAGACCACTGGTGATGGTTGATGCGACAGGTGCCAAGGGATTTCTTCAAGGAGAGAGGTCAATGTATATCAGAGGTATATAGGCTGATGGATCAGAGAACAGACAGGTCCTTCCCTTTTGGAGAGGATGCTAGAAAGGTTTGTATGCACAAAGAGCCTATAGTTATAATAATGTATGGTTAAACGCCATATTTAAATTGTAATACTAATTCAACACAATTGTCCCTCCCCATCTTAACCTCAGACTTTCCTCCTTTCTTATTGAGATAGAAGCAAATTCAAGACACAAAGCTGTGTGTTTTAACAATTTGCAGAGAGCGTTGGGAAGGTGGTGAAATGACAGGTGGATTGCTTACACTTTTAATCGCTCTTTTATAAGTAAAAAAAAAATGGGAACAGATTCAAGTGGTAACAAGCAATGTGTCTCATACATTACTTGAAGGCTGAAGAGTATTTGCATTCATCATCTAAAGATAGTCAATCAAGAAGTCATTACACTGCAGAGATTGGACTCTACAAACGGTGATGTAATTGCTTGCTGTGATATGCAAATATTACAGCTAATAAAACGTAAAATTGTTTGCAGTACTGGACTCATCCTGTCTGCGTTATTAATCTTTTCTGCAGGAAGTTAAAAGAAAGAAACACACATCAGTTTGTTCATAAATATATATAGCTGGCAGATGAGAACCGATTTCAGTATATAATTCTGACTTTTAAAGATGCTCTTTTATGGTGCTTTCTAATTAGGAATGCGATTGGTGTTGTGTTAATTAAGCTCTAGATCCCAATATTAAAGATTTTTTGCCACAATACTCTGGAAATAGGATCCATAAATTTGGTTGATACACAGGGTGAATCATTTTGAGAGGACAGCTATCTTCATATTTTAGAACTCTACAGGCCTGTGGGATCTCATATATTGTTTCATTAGTATCATTATGCCCCATTCTAGAGTTCTCTATAGTATCATTATGCCCCCGTTCTAGAGTTCTCTATAGTATCATTATGCCCCCGTTCTAGAGTTCTCTATAGTATCATTATGCCCCCGTTCTAGAGTTCTCTATAGTATCATTATGCCCCCGTTCTAGAGTTCTCTATAGTATCATTATGCCCCCGTTCTAGAGTTCTCTATAGTATCATTATGCCCCCGTTCTAGAGTTCTCTATAGTATCATTATGCCCCCGTTCTAGAGTTCTCTATAGTATCATTATGCCCCGTTCTAGAGTTCTCTATAGTTTCATTATGTCCCCGTTCTAGAGTTCTCTATAGTAGATATGTCCTATCAGTTCCAAGTGGTATAAACTGATACCACAACAGGTCATATACAGGGCAGGCCCTAGACTATCTAGTGACCTAGGGAAAGCTAACTTCTGGCGCCCCCCCCCCACATATTGATAACCAATTTTCAAACAAAAACGAACAGATCAAACATAAATAAATAAATAATTTTCAAAGCAAGCCTTTCCAGAGGTGGTTTGCCGTTGCTTGCCCCTTTCTTGAATGTCTTCAAGCTGAATAGCGACCAGGGCTAACCTTGCTTCTGAGATCTGATGAGACTGAGCTAGACAATGCTACCCAGGTCAGGGCTCTAAGATGTTACAGCCAATACAGTGTCTATTAGGGGTGGCCAAACTGAGACTTGGGAGCTACACGTGGCTCTTTCACACATATTGTGTGGGTCTTAAAGCCCCCACCGCCCAGTTGGCCGACCTGGAGAAGGCATTTCTCTCTTTAAAACACTTCTCCAAGTCAAGCCAGCTGGTGGCTTGGAGAATGCATTTAAAAAGTTGCTTCCTTTCCACCTCTCCCTCCCTTCCCCATCTATTTCCTTCCTTACATCCATCCCCTGCTCTCCCCTTCCTCCGGTGGCTCTCAAACATCTGAAGTTCATGTCTTGTGGGCTCTCAAACATCTAACGTTCATTCTTTGTGGCTCTTATGTTAAGAAAGTCTGGCTACCCCTGGTGTATATGATCGCAAAACTGGCTATCATGCTGCCTGTGGGGTGGGCACGATAGAAATGTTTAAGAAGCATGAACCAGAAGCATGAACCAGAGAAATATTTAAGAAGCATGAACCAGAGTAGTTTTATAAAGAGAGGAAGGAAGGAAGGAAGGAAGGAAGGAAGGAAGGAAGGAAGGAAGGAAGGAAGGAAGGAAGGAAGGAAGGAGGGAGGGAGGGAGGGAGGAAGGAAGGAAGGAAGGAGGGAGGGAGGGAGGGAGGGAGGGAGGGAGGGAGGGAGGGAGGAAGGAAGGAAGGAAGGAAGGAAGGAAGGAAGGAAGGAAGGAAGGAAGGAAGGAAGGAAGGAAGGAAGGAAGGACAGACAACAGTGGAGGTGGATCTACACAGAGGTTTCTGTAAACGATTTCCAAATATCTAAAAAGAAGACCATGCCAATTGCTATCTATATGCCATTCACTCAAATATAAAAAGAGTTCCAAGGTCCTCAAGTTTGCTCACTTTACTTCACCAATCTCTCCTGCCCCTGTCTCATTCCCTCTTCTGCAAAATGAGAGTGACATCATTTCATGGGGGGGGGGGGTTCTGGGAGACGAAAAATGCTTCCCCACAGCATGCCTTGCTAGATTTAGGGAACTCACTGCCCCTCCCCCACTTCCCTCTTTCTTTCTCTTGTTGTCAAATGAGAGAGCGAGACAGAGTTTGCCAGTCTTCCAACCCTGCTTCTCTTGTAGCTGCCTTGGTTTGTTCAGTCCTCACGGAGGAGGCAAAGTTAATTGCCGACCAATAAGCCTTTGTAACATGGTGAAGAAAAGGAAGGGAGAAGAGAGGAGAGGTGGAGATTTTCTGAGAGAAAGTGGAAGGGGCTTCTAACTTTCAGAAAAGAGAGAGCAAGATTTATTTGCTCTCAGCATAAACCTTGTCTCCTGCCCAATGAAGCGTGATAAAAGTCCTTTCCCATAGTATTCAGAATCGGTATCAGCTCTGCAGCATATGACGTCCTGCTTTGCAGAGGCTGCCAAGCTATTCGGCCTAGAAGTTAGTCTGAAGAAGACAGAAGTTCTCCACCAGCCTGCACCCCAGGAAGATTATCACCCTCCCTGCATCACTGTGGGTGAATCAGTTCTGAAGACAGTCCAGCAGTTCAGCTACCTGGGGTGCATCATCTCCTCAGATGCCAAGATCGACAAGGAGATTGACAACAGGCTGGCAAAGGCAAACCGTGCATTTGGCCGACTGCACAAAAGAGTGTGGAGCAACAAGCATCTGAAAAAAGGCACAAAGATCAATGTTTACAAAGCGGTTGTGATGACAACCCTCATCTATGGCTCCGAATCGTGGGTTTTATACCGTCACCACCTGCGACTCCTTGAGCGCTTTCATCAGCGCTGCCTTCGCACCATCCTCAACATCCACTGGAGTGACTTTGTGACCAACACTGAAGTCCTCAAGCGGGCAGAGGTTACCAGCATCGAGGCACTGCTTTTGAAGACGCAGCTGCGCTGGGCAGGGCATATTTCTAGGATGGAAAACCACCGCCTTCCCAAGATTGCCCTGTATGGCGAACTCTCCACCGGCCATCGAAATAGAGGGGCACCAAAGAAGAGGTACAAGGACTCCTTGAAGAAATCCCTTAGCACCTGTCACATCAACCATCACCAGTGGTCTGACCTAGCCTCAGATCGCAAAGCATGGAGGCACACCATCCACCAGGCTGTCTCTTCCTTTGAGAACACACGCATAGCTGGTCTTGAGGACAAAAGGAGATTGAGGAGGAATCGCACTGCTACAGGACCAACCCTAAATCAGACTTTTCCCTGCAGCCGCTGTGGCCGGACCTGCCTGTCCCACATTGGTCTTGTCAGCCACCAGCGAGCCTGCAGCAAACGTGGACTATTGCACCCTTCTTAAATCTTTGTTCGCGAAGCCAAGCCGAGAGAGAGAGAGACAGAATTAAAGGGACAGTGCTCACCTGACCAGTCCTCGCAGTTTGAACGGCAGGGGGGGGGGGGCGGGGAGAGAAGTCTCATTTTGCACTCTTAAGGCAGCACTCTCTGGGGGAGCAATTGGAACTCATTCTGTTAGGGGGTACTTTTTCAAACACGTCGCAGGCACTTTTGCAAGGAGGCAGCGATTTTCCCCTCACTTGGTGCTAGGACTGTCTCAGGCAGTGCTGACCAAGAACCAGATGCTGCCACCTGTTGCTCCTCCACCTCCTCTGTGCAGCCTCCCCAGCGAGAGCAACACGCTGGCAGCTTGCTCTGACCCTTGTTGCAGCTCCACCAACACCCTGCAAGGCAGCCTCATAGCTTCCCTCAGCCACTAGCCCACTAGCCAGGAAGTAGGGAGGGGAGGGGTTCAGCGGGGGTTGTCCTTTCAGGACGCTGTTCCTGAGAGACGGTGAACGCAACTGTTATGTATTGAACATAAGCTGTTGTACCGCATGGCGATCACTACTGAGGCGACCTGTGGGTCCCCGGATGTGGCTCGCCTGACGCCCCGCCCATTAAGATCTGTGGTGGGAAGTTTGACTGACCATGATTGGACTAGTCAGACAAGGGGGCAGTTCTGGGTAATGTATATAAGTGGGACCTGGCCCACATGCTCCCTCTCTTGTAATGTGCTACTGAATAAACCATGTTGCCTTCAAACCATCTCGGTTCTCAGTACATTACAGCAACCCAGCCCCTCGGTGTGGTTTTACCCATGATTCGAGTGTTCGGCCGGAGAAGGGGGACTTTAGAGAGCTGGAATGTGGCGCTAGAGCTGGTTCTGGCGTTGAAATTGGCACGGGGTGGGTGGGAAAAGGGTCCGAAGGGAGGGAGGAGGAGGAGGTACGGCGGGGAGGCGTGGGGGGGGGGAGGCGAAGGAAGGGAAGGGAATGGAGAAACGGGCAGCGGGAGGCAAAAGGCAAACTAGATGCTTGCCTGGGGCACCGGGAGGGGGGGTGGGGAGCCCAATTTTGCACCCCCTCCCTCCTGGTACCCTAGGCAGCTACCTAGTTTGCCTAGCAGGAGGGCCGGCCTTGTTCATATAACTTCATATCATGTTTATAGAAAGCTCACATTCTACAGCACTGTAGAGTCAGTTCTGCAAAAGGGGTGTGTCTCACAAGTTGCTGAAGGCCAGATATTTTGATGCCTGTTCTTCACATTTGTTAGATTTATAATAAATGTAAATGAAGTTACCATAGAGTTTATTGGATTTAATGTAAAAAACACTGATCAGCTCGAAAGTACAAAAGCTTTACACAGCATCCACAATCTACCATGTGTCCCTGTTAAGGGAAAATGCTGTTCAAATAAATTGCAAAGATGATCTGACTTTATTGGTAAAAAGAGAAAGAGACGTTGCTTCAAAAAGAAGCACATCCTAACTAACATATAAATGTGGGTTACAGTTGTTAAAGTGAACACATTAACTTCCAAAAAGTTAACTTGCTACAGCAACAAGCCCGTGTAAGAGAGAGAAGACTGGACCTACAGTACATAAAATGAAACAGAAGACAATCAATGGCAAAAGAGGCTCAAGATATAGCTGATGACAAGATAGGGCCAACTGCCGAGTGTACCCAAGTGAGAGAATTCTCTTAACCTTTTCCCTCCCAGATCCTCTTGCATGCAGAGTTACAATATCCAACAGTGTTATGGTTTCTTCATCCATCACTGTGATGGGTAAATAGCAATAACATATACATTTCATTATATATATATGTGTGTGTGTGTGTGTATGCACACAAACACATTTGCATGATGCAGCAATGGTACGTCTACTCAAACAGATGTCCAGTACAGGATTTCCCCCCAAACACAGAGAAGATGCCTCATGTTCCTCATCATACTGACAGAGCATTTACCATTTTTTTGTAACTGTCAGTGTTATTACCATCAACAATGTCTTCACAAGATTAATAGAAAAATAATGAGGCAGACAGAATGTAATCAACTGGTTAAATATTAATTTTCTTTTCTATTTTGAAAAAAAAAACATGTCTAGAAATCTTTGAATACTTGAGTGTATTATTCAAATAACAAGTGTGAAGGAATAAAAACATTGATATTTGGAAGTGGAGGATGTGGTATCTAGGAGAACGGATGAACAAAAGTTCATCACAAATTTTGGCCACCTCATGAAGTAATGTTTGCAACTTTAGGAACTCCAGAAACTTTCATGAATTCTGATGCCGTTCATGGCAGTTCATGACAGCAGAAAGCAGGTGTTTAAATCTGTACTTTCTGCTCTTCATGGAAACAGTTTAGCTGTTTGGATTAAATGGCCCTCAGCCACTGGTTTTTTTTTTTTTCTTCTCATTGTGAAAAGCTGTGGGAAGGAGTTTAAATGACTTTGAGCCTGGGGCTGGCTGCCCAAGAAAGCCTTTTTAAACAGCTGAGCCATGGGAGCAGTTTGCTCCAAGTAGCTCAACAGTTTAAAGGGGCTTTCTTGGGCAGTGTTGGAGGCCCAAGAAAGCACCTTTAAACAGCTAAGCAACACTGAGCAGCTCATCTGTTTAGAAGAGAAGCAGCTGAGTCATGGGGGCAATAGAACCACAATATCACCATGGAAAAACAATCAACAAAATTCATACTGGGAAAATTATTTGCTATTACAAAATTACAAAAGTTTTTAGTAGTTCCACACACAAAGATTATAATTAACACAATACTGCCAACATTCATTCAATTTCCAAAGTCCATTTGCTACTGGTTCTCCGTATTTCCTTGATCCCGCCGCAGCTGCGGGGTTCTTAAAGTGCTAGCGCTGGTGCATTTGCCGTTTTTCTGCTAATGTCAGTTACAAACATTCGTGTAACTCACAACATTGTACAAGTTCCAACCTGAGATAATTCTTCAAGATAATTACAGTTTTCTAGTGGGAAAACTCCCCCTATTCCAACAAGGTATAGTCAAAGCTCATGCGTGTATCATGGTGAGCCTCTGACAGGGACGCCAGACTTTAATCCCGTTTCTTGTGGATCACTTTATCAAAGAGACATACTACAGTCTCCCCTCTCTACTTTTCAGTGGTGGCGAGAGCCTCATCACATCAGGGATGAAAACTCTGGCTGCCTGGCTTCTTCCCGTCCTTTTGCTTTCCTTGCCTGGGTTTTGTTTCTGTATCTCTCTCACAGAATGATATTTGACAGCTATATGATTGCTTCTTACTTTGATGTTTTCAGTTTTGGATATAGCTATGCATGCCTGATTGTCTTCAAACAAGATTATTGACTTAGACTCATCTACACCATAGTCTTTCAGTAAATAGATGACCCACTCAAGTTCACTGTATGTATTTGAAGCAGATACTTATTCAGCCTCAGTTGTTGATTTGGAAACTAGTCTTTGCTTTAGCTAGTCCATCTGATCAGGCTGTCTCCATAGAAAAACAGGAAGCTGCTGGCTGAACTATAGTCAGTCTTGTTTTCACCACAGTTGGAGTCCATGTTTCCAGTCAGTCTTGATTGTCAAAAACTAAGATCTCTAGTTTCAAGTCAGCTGTTCCTATGAGGTATTTAGCTAGCCTCTTTACAGTCATAGAGATTTGGTAAATTTGTCGTTCTGTATAAGACAACTGCTGCAGAAATATCAGTTCTTGAAACTGTACTCAGATAGAGAAACTTGCCAATTGGCACTCTGTATTGCTGATAGCTTGAGTAACACTCCATCCTTAAGGATGAGGTAAGCCAGTTCTAGTGGTGTACTTACTTCTTTAACATCTTTCATGTCTAGAGATTTGGCAAGGTCCATAATTTTGTGGGTTTGGTTCAAGAGGGAACTTCCATTCTCAGTCCTCTCCATTTGTATTTCAAGGTAATGGTTCAACCATTTCACTTCTGCTTCTTTGTTCAGGTTCTCAGCAATTTCTTGTGCATCTTCTTTGCTTTGACAGCATACTGTCAGATCATCCATGCACGTCAGAACATACCGATACTGTCCATCTTTCAGCCTGCCTTTCCTCGTTGAAAATTTTGAACTTGTAGCAGCACAATCAATTTTTCATTCCATGTTCTGGCTGCTTAAGTCCATAAGTGCTCTTTTTACGTTTGCACATGAGATTTTCTTTTCCTTTCTCTTGAAAACCATCTATTTGGTCCATTTCCCTTCATACAAATCTTCATTGAGGAATGCTGTTTTAATTTCCAGGTGTTCAATATGCATTCCTCTTGATGCCAGTATACTTAAAAGGGTCCTAATGGGGTGTACTAGACAGCAGCTCCAAAAGTTTCAGAAAAGTCAGTCCCAGGGCTTTGCGTAAATCGTTTTCATGTTCAGGCAGTTCAATCATTTCTTTCCAGCTTGAGGATTCACTCATAGGTTACACATTTGCACAAAAGGAAAACGTCTGTTGGGGTATCCCTTTATTGCTTCTTTGTGACTGTTTCCCAGTAGTCTCTGTTGTCTGTGGCTCAGCTTCTCCCACCTTCTTCTGATTGTGGGGTCTCTTGTTGGCCTTCCTGTTGATTGGCAGTCTTGGCAAGTAGCCATTGGGCCATATCACCAAAACAGACTTGTTCAGCTTCCTGGCTGATTTACACTGTGGACTCTTATCTGTTTAGAAACTTGGAGTACATTGCTTTCATCAATATGTACCACATTGCATAGTTTAAACAAAAACACCCTAGGATTCAGAATATCCTTGCGCACCTTGAGCATATCCAACGAGGATTCCCTCTTCAGTTTTGGGATCCATCTTTCCCCTTCTTTCCTTGGGTATATGGGCATATGTTTTAAATATGTTTTAAAGTCAAATGCTTTTGAATGCTTTAAGCCTGATTTTCTTACAAACCACAGTTCAAATGGTGTTTTTCTTGTAGCTTTAGAAGGAATTCTATTGTGGAGGTATACTGCTGTATTTAATGCTTCTGCCCAGCAGGGGTCAGCTTGTAAGAACAGGCAACATGCTATCTCCTGGAGGCTTCTATTAAGGCATTCAGCTGACTCATGTTGCTGAGGAGAATAAGCTACACTACTAGATCATGATCGATTCCCTTCTCCTCCAGGAATCACTGCCAGAATATTCTGCCCCATTGTCTGTAAACAAAACCTCTGGAGCTTCAATAAGCTTATTTTTTGATAATAGCAATATAAATCTAGATTTTTTTTTATTAGCACCTGATATTTAGATCTTATCAGATACATGTAAACAAAACTAGTTCCAGCATCTATGAAAGTAAAAATGTATTTATTCCCTCCAACTGAAGGATAGAAGAGGCTAACTAAATCTGAATAGACTCTCTGTAGCAGTTTTTCACTGTGCACATCCTATTGCCCTTTATAACTTGGAGCAGTTTCCTTTAGCCTTCAAGCAGATATCACAGCAAACTTGCATTTAATCACATTCAGTCATTTCAGTATTACACTCCTACAACAGCTTTCTTAAGGACTGAAGATTTATGCGTCCCGGTCTCTTGTGCCATGCTAGGATACAATTAGAATGGGAGCATTTATTTTGTCTTGCATGATATACACCAACATGCTTCAAATAGTAAAAACCGTCAATCTTTTTTCCCAGTATTTCAACATTGGATGAAAAATGCCACACAAATCCTTTTGATCAGAAACTAGTTCCCCTTTTCCACAACCCTTTCAACAGAGAATAAATTCTGATTAGATCATGGCACAAAACCACAATTCTTTAGCAGAATTTCAACAATGTCTCCAGCATCATTTAAAACTCTTACATTAATGGTTCCAGTTCCTTCTACAAGCAATGGACTTCCATCTGCCTGAATCAAATCATTCCCAATCTCTTCATTAAATTCCACTAAGCAATTTTTATCACAGCAAATGTGAGGAAAAGATCCAGAATCCAGAACAAAAGAAAGGAAGTTATCCAAAATTCCTCTTCTTGCATATGTCCCAAACAGTATGTACTATCTCCAATATTGGGGTGGGGGGGTGGGCTCCCTCTGGGTGTCCTGCCCCCCCTGGGAAAGTGCATGCGCAATACATCGCCTCTCCTTTCCCGGTGTAGTGAATGCTGCGTGGTCACTGTCTGGCTATGCCTGGCAGATGGTCACTGCAATGGCCTCTCCTACATTACTGCATCCGTGGCAGCACCTTCTCGCTGGTCCCCCCCCCCCCCCGTTTTCACAGAGTTTGCCATGTCATGGTGCGACCGAATGTCCGGCGGTATAACCAGATGGGCAGGCTGGGCTCACCAACCTCGCCAGCCAAGAGAAGGAAAACTCTAACATCAAGCCCGGGCAGACAGAGCTCGTTAATGTAACATCTACCACCTGGAGGACTCTCTGCCGGCGTCCCGGCTTACTGGGTCATGGCAGATGACCCCAAGGTGAAAGGGTGGAGCCAGTACTGTGCACACTGCACTTCACCTAAAAATTCCTCTGCGCAGGCCTGAAGGGTATCCAAATCCACAACCCACAACATACCAAGTCCTGCAGCGATGGGCAAGGGGCGAAACGGCAGGTGGAAGATGCCACTGGAAGCCGCAGTCCCGATCTTGCATGTAGGTGGTTCAGGGTATTGGTCGCCTGATGCTGACCCAGAGATGAAAGCATTTTTTGGCAGCACCCTGAACAACCAAGCAGCCTTATTTAGGGACAGCACTGCTTGCTCCGTATGGAGAGGGGCCTAGAAAAGGTGGCCTAAATAAAGCTCGTCTCCCCCCCCCCCCGCAGTTGGCTAGCCGCGGTCAATGGGCATCCTTACTTGCGGTCGAAAAATAACAACAAAGAAAAGGCATGCACCTGCCTCACAAAGTGTGCAAAGACTAAAGCTTGCATGTTGGACAGCACCAACCCCAAATCAGACTTTTCCCTGCAGCCACTGTGGCCGAACCTGCCTGTCCCGCATTGGTCTTGTCAGCCACCAGCGAGCCTGCAGCAGACGTGGACTACTGCATCTTTCTTAAATCTTCATTTGCGAAGTCAAGCCGAGAGAGATCTCCAATATATTGATTAGCAAATAGTATCAAATAGTCAAGGCCACCTAATTAAGAGTAAACCCTCTCTCTTTTGGAGAGAAGATTCTTCTCTACATCTAATTGGTCCTATGCTCAACTTGCTATCTTTGAACAACGTTCGAGAGAATACTATTTTAGACATCATGGATGGGGAATCTCTGTATATCAACATCCCACATCAAGATGGAGTGCAAGTCATAAGGGATATGGTATCTGACAACACTGCTGATTTTGCCACTAAATTGTGCCCTTTCATTCTCACCCATAACCACTTCTGATTTGGTGGTAAACTATTCCTCCAGATCAATGGTACAGCCATGGGTACCTCATGACCCCATAATATGCTAACATCTTTATGGCTGACTTGAAACAATGATTCCTAAACTCCCACCCACTCATACCTGTCTCATACCTGTGTTACACTGATGACATTTTTTTTATTGTATGAACACATGGTAAATAATAATAATAATAATAATAATAATAATAATAATAATAATAATAATAATAATAATAATAATAATAATAATAATAATAATAATAATCATCTTTATTTTTATATCCCGCCCTCCCCCGCCAAGGTGGGCTCAGGGCGGCTAACAGACATGGGGATCCCATGATTAATCTAAAACAATATAGACAATTTTAAATATAACAATTACATAATGAATTATTTAAAATAGATAAAATACATAAAATAGGTGCTAAAATACTGTAATCATAATATCCACAAGATGGCTAGATGTCCACACGTCGGATTAATCAGGTTCTATCTTGAAAGCCAGCTGGAAAAGAAATGTTTTGCAAGCCCTGCGGAATTGGTTCAGGTCCCGCAGGGCTCGCACCATCTCTGGAAGTTCGTTCCACCAACGAGGGGCTATCACTGAGAAGGCCTGCTCCCTAGTAGCCTTCAACCTAGCTTCTCTTGGCCCAGGGATTGTTAGTAAGTTCTGAGAGCTGGATCTCAGTGCTCTCTGGGGCACATATGGGGAGAGGCCCTGGACAAATTCCACCAGAAGCCCTGGACAAATTCCACCAGGCATTCAATGACTTTCATCCCATCCTCAACCAGATAATGAACCAATCTATGCAAGAAATACATTTTCTAGACACTAAGAGTGCACAGTGAATGCATAGATACCACCTTATTTTGGAAACCTACAAACATATCTACATACTTCCTGCTACTATTCTAAACATACCAAACAATCCATTGTATACGGCCAGGCTCTGTGCTACAACTGCATCTGCTCTAATCCTACAGACAGGGATTCCCACCTGAGGGATTTACAACAAACCTTTTTTTTTTTTTAACTAAAGTGTCCACCTGTGAAGTCAAGAAACAGATTAACAAAGTCAGAGTGGTACCCAGAGAAAGCCTGCTACAAAACAGGCCCCCAAAAGACAATAATGGAACACCACTAGTGGTCACATACAACTCACAACTCAAAACAGTTCAACATCAACAGTGACTTACAACTTCTACTGGACAGTGACAGTTCTCTTTCACAAGTACTGGGGGGGGGGGAGGGGGGCTTTTCTTGACACAATTTCCCAATCTCAAGCAACTCCTTACCTACAATAATACAACATCCCTTTTGAATATCGATTACACCACTTTGGGCTCATTTACTTGCTCATTTTCTAATATTATATATGCCAGTAAATGCCAACAATGCCTGTTAGTTCTGTACATAGGACAAACAGGACAAACACTATGCCAAATGATAAATGGACACAAATCTAACTTCAGGAATCACAAGACTGAGAAATCTGTAGGAGAACTCTTCAATCTTCAATGGGTGAAGTCAAAGTAGCTGTTTTATTACAAAAGAACTTCAGGAGCAGGCTGGAAAGAGAAATTGCTGAAGTACAAGTTACAACAAACTCGGAACAAGTCCTCACCTGGGATTTAACAGGGATATTGGTTTCTTATCTCATTAGATATTCTAAACTCATTGTCCTTAGATATGTATACTTACCAAGAAGGGCTAAGCATCCTCTGTATTTTAAGTAATATACTGGAATAGTGAATGTAATGTAATGCAATGAATATTGGAATATGTTCCTCTGATGTAAAACAGCACCCCATCTCAAAGGAAAGGATGCTGTCAGCTAACTCCAAAGTATTAGTTAAGATTAACAGAAAGATTTACACATTAGTCTCCCACTGACATATTTAAGAGCCCCGTGGTGCAGAGTGGTAAGCTGCAGTACTGCAGTCCAAGCTCTGCTCACAACCTGAGTTTGATCCCAGCGAACGCTGGGTTCAGCTAGCCGGCTCAAGGTTGACTCAGCCTTCTATCCTTCTGAGATTGGTAAAATGAGCTTGCTGGGGGGAAAAGTGTAGATGACTGGGGAAGGCAATGCAAACCACCCCATAAAAAGTCTGCTGTGAAAACGTCATGATGTGATGTCACCCCACGGGTCAGAAATGACTTGGTGCTTGCACAGAGGACTACCTTTACCTTCTTTGACATAGTTATTGCTCCTTCTTCCGTAATTAAATCCAAACATACTGTGACCTATAATCTTATATTTATTGCTATTTAGTCTTTGCATATGTCAAAACATCTTCATTAAGGTGTATGCTAATCTGCTGTTCATCTATGAAGAGGCTTCTGACTATATATATGCAACATTACCTTCCATTTCTATATTTTGAAGAAGTGTGTGTGTGTGTGCGTGCACATGAAAGCTCATACCTTGAATAACCTTTTGCTGATCTTAAAGGTGCTATCATCAGTTTACGTAACTTCAGCTTAACCCTTTCATGCCTGAAGGGATGGCACTTGCAAAACCCAACAATAAGAGATGCTAAGGAGGATAAAAGATGTGTGAAAATAGAACAAAGATTTGAATGAAGGGCCACATCTTAGTGTTAGAGCATCTGTTTGGCATGCAGAAGGTCCCATATTCCATCTCTGCCATCTCCAGATAAAAAGGATTGGCTAGGTGATGTGAGAGGCCTCCACCCAGAAGAGCTGATGTCAGTCGGTGTAGACAATATTGACTTTGACTTACCAAGGATTGGATTCAACGCAAGACCATTTCATGAGTTCTTCATGTGTATATTTGTAGGATAGAGATTGCCTTTTCTTTCCTGCAAAAGGAGCACTTGTTTTAGGATTATGCTCTAGTCTTGGGAGGTAAGGTCTTCTCTTTCCTTGTATGGTAATAAGCATTTAGCAGTTTAAGTTAATCAGTATATAATTAGTACAATTAGTACTGGCCTGTTAGAGCATCTGTTTGGCATGCAGAAGGTCCCATATTCCATCTCTGCCATCTCCAGATAAAAAGGATTAGCTAGGTGATGTGAGAGGCCTCCACCCAGAAGAGCTGATGTCAGTCGGTGTAGACAATATTGACTTCGACTTACCAAGGATTGGATTCAACGCAAGACCATTTCATGTGTTCTTCATGTGTATATTTGTAGGATAGAGATTGCCTTTTCTTTCCTGCAAAAGGAGCACTTGTTTTAGGATTATGCTCTAGTCTTGGGAGGTAAGGTCTTCTCCTTCCTTGTACGGTAATAAGCATTTAGCAGTTTAAGTTAATCAGTATATAATTAGTAGAAGCTTAAACTGGCCTAAAAGAGACCTGAACTAACTGTATTTATTGCGATAATGGGGAAAGTTGCTTTGTGCAACAGCATCCTTGTGTTTTTAGGAACAGATCATAGTGTAGTTCAAGTGGACTGGGCTCCATAATTCTTCCTTACTGGATACTCTCCCCCACTCTTGCTCTCTTCCTACCTACCCCCTAGCCTTGACACTCCACTACCTTGTACCCTTGGCAATCACTCACGCTCACCCTTGCTCTCTTCTCACCTACCCCCACCCTTGGCATTTACCCACTCTCATCTTTGCTCTCTTCTCACCTTCTTCCCACCCTTGGCATTCATTCATCTGTCAGCCTTGTTCACTTCCTACCTACCCCCATCCATGTCACTCCACTACCTTCACCCTTCCATTCATTCTTCCTTTGCTGCTCTCCCCACCTCCCTTCCATCAGGCTAGCAGCAGGCTGCTGACTTGTCTTGGGGGGGGGGGCAGAGGCAGTTGCAGGAGGGAAAATTTCATCCACCCATCTCTGCATCTTTTAGGCTGCCATGCAGCTATGGGCCCAGCACAGGTCCTGGGATGCTGTGCCTCCTTTGCCAGTCCCAGCATGGCTCCCAGGCTGATACCCTTCCAACCCTTGACCAAGCACTGCTCCTGGGCTGCCATTCCACTGCCAGGCTCAGCGCTGCTTCCAGGTTGCTGCACCACTGCTGTTGGGTGCAGCACACATCCTGGGTTGCCACACTGCTGTTGGGCATAACACACCTCCTGGGCTGCTATGCCTCCAACACTTGGCCCAGTGCAGTTCCTGACTTGCAGGGTCCCATTAGGTATGTGCTTGTGCAGAGAATGCTGTTTTTTTGAGGGGGAGGGGAAATTTAACCCCCTCCCAAACACACACACACAGTGGGTTTTTTTTTTTAAGTCAGATTTTGTAGGAAGCTAAAAAGATTATAGTTTCATTAACCGTTTTCGCACACTGCTCACCTCGGAGTCACGTCCCTCTTCACTGTGCAGCGTCCGGTCGGATTTCCTACCACCTGCGCCGGAGCAGCAGGAAGAGCCGCGGTTTCTCCATCGCAAATGGAAACTGAGTTTTAGCGATTTCCGTTTGCGAGGCAGAAGCTGCGACTCTTCCTGCTGCTTCGGCGCAGATGGTGGGAAATCCGACCGGACGCTGCGCAGTGAAGAGGGACGTGACTCCGAGGTGAGCTGTGTGGGAAAACGGTTCTAGTGAAGTTTTATGGTAATGGTTAAAAAGTATTGTTGCTATACAAAGTCTGATGTGTGTTTTTGGAAGCTACTTAATGCTTCAGAAGATATTGAAGAAGATATTGGATTTATATCCCGCCCTCCACTCCAAAGAGTCTCAGAGCAGCTCACAATCTCCTTACCTTCCTCCCCCACAACAGACACCCTGTGAGGTAGATGAAGATATTGGATTTATATCCCACCCTCCATCGGAAGAGTCTCAGAGCAGCTCACAATCTCCTTTACCTTCCTCCCCCACAACAGACACCCTGTGAGGTAGATGAAGATATTGGATTTATATCCTGCCCTCCACTCCAAAGAGTCTCAGAGCGGCTCACAATCTCCTTTACCTTCCTCCCCCACAACAGACACCCTGTGAGGTAGGTGGGGCTGGAGAGGGCTCTCACAGCAGCTGCCCTTTCAAGGACAACCTCTGGCAGAGCTATGGCTGACCCAAGGCCATGCTAGCAGGTGCAAGTGGAGGAGTGGGGAATATAACCCGGTTCTCCCAGATAAGAGTCCGCACACTTAACCACTACACCAAGGATCAACCATATAATCCTTATAATATAATCCATATAAACCATATAATGCAGAGTGAGATTTAAATCTAGTAGGACCTTAGACACCAACAAGTTTTTGTGGAGTATAAGCCTTTGAAAATCAAAGCTTCCTTCATCACTTGTACCAGATGAAGGGAGCGTTGACTCTCAAAAGCTTCCATTCCTGTCCCCCCACCCCACCTTGTCAGCTTTACTGGACTCAACTCTCCCTCTTCTACTGTGCATTAACCCTCCTGAAACATTTTAATTAAATTATTTATATTTCTCTATGGCTCGAGACAGATTATAGACCTTAAAATTAAAATGTATAATACCTTTCCAAAGCTCAAAATGAGACAGCATTCTGAATTACGACGGTGTTATGCAACATGTCTGCCTGAGTTTCTTTAAATGTTTAATCACCTCAAAAACTCTGCATAGGAAGTTAGTGTAGACTGTAAATCAGCTGAGGAATCACAGGGACTTAACAGCTGAGACGTAAAATATGGGATAATACTTCAAAAAGCAACCAGTGTCGGTTGTCAGACATCACTACTTCAGCTCAGTCTGAGGTATCTGAACCTAATGCTGTCAGAAGAGACACTCACAGAGAACTCTGCTGGGTAGAGCACTGATGAAAGACAAAAATTGGACTATGAAAAAGTGAACCTGACAGTGTTACGGGCCCATCACACAATAGTTATCTCCTCTGCATCAAAAAGTGGTGTCAGCCCTCTTTCCCATCCCAGTTGTGCCAGCATTGTTGACTAGACAGCACTGGCAGGCTCAAATAAGAAATGTCGACGATAAAGTTTAAGAATGTTTTTCTTCATATAAGCTTGTTCTCGCTGGGTTTAGCATCCTATTCTCTATATTCTTCAGTGGCGCTAGAATGCAAGATGTCTTTTTCTTCTTTGCGTCACTTATTCCCTGATCCAATATTATCATACTGAGGCCAATTAAGGAGTCTTTTGAATAAGCGGCACTGGCACGAATACACGCTTGCTTCATTTTCACCCATTTTGTTTCCAGGTGGCAATTCCTTTTGTTACTATATATTTGCAACTATTTCCCAGGCATTTTCATTCACACATCTTACTGAGGCTTAGAAGCATTCAAGAGCAGTATTCTTAAAATAGCTAGTGAACCTTCGCTGTTGCTGGAGCTAGATCAATTATACATAGAACTGTGGCCTTTAGGTTGGAGTGAAAGACTGGCAGTAAGGAACTCCTGAAGAACTTACCTTCCCAAACTGACACTCTTGGTGGTCGAAAGAGAGGCACTAATCTGCTTTGCTTCAGTTCCCTCATCTGTATAATGGGGATAATAACATACACCTCCTAGGGATGCAGTGAGGATTAATTAGTCACTGTTTGTAAAATGCTTTGAAGATGAAAAGTACTATACAGGTGTTAAGTGATAATTAGTATCACACTTTACAGTCAATAAAAGACTCCACTGTGTTCAGAGCGCTATCTGGAGCAACCGGGAGGATAATATCGAAAGCAATTTGTCACTTCTCAAGTGTGCCCAGGATGGCAGTCTGATAATCATGTGCCCGCCATTTCAAATCGCTGCATAAAAGAAACAATGATCCATTTGGAAATACCACTAGAGTGATACCGTTGGATGTAAAGAAGAAGAGCAAGCAAGAGAGAAAACAATACCTTAGCATGTCTGTCTTGGGTGTGCATTTTTAAACTTGAATTAACTTTCAGAGAAGAACCCTATCCATGCTTCCTGTTCATATTCACTTGCTTTCATTTAGTAGGAAGTACCACAAAATAGCCAGGCACTGCATCCTCCTCAAAGAAAATCTGCATTTAACTTTAGCAGGCTATGATTTATCCAGAAAGTATACATACTTGAACCTCACTGCTTTAAAAATGTATCCTGATACTCAAAATGGTTGTGCCATGCATCAGAAAGTGATTTCTGACTTACAGTACTGAATGATCAATCATTGCGCACTGGTTGTGGGAAGTCAGATAACTGAAGTCTGAAAATTAATAGAACTCCCTTCAGATATGACTGTAGATAATCTCAGAGGGACTGTGCCAGTTTAAGGTATTTGTCTCATCTCTAGGACAGAAGTGGCATCTTGTTTTTCAATACGATACAAACTGATTTTTTTTTTATTAACACCGTGGGAGTAATGGTATAAAATGAAAATCACTTTAGTTGACATCTTTTAGTTATTTTTGATGCCTCGTGTTGCAGGTAAGGTTTATGTAACTATGTTTCTCTTATTGTCATACCAATATATATGTAAAACTGATATATGCATTCAGAGCACACATAAATGTATTTATTAAAGGTAATGTAATTAAAAGATACACATCCCCCCCCCCCCCAATTTGGAACAAAAGAGGCAGACACAAAAGTTGGGATTAACTAAGGGCCACTTTATTTTATTTACATTACTATGGCAAGGGCATGCAAATCATGAATGGCTGGTGTCAGCCCTCTGACTACCTCCTTGCCCCAAGCTGGGTGAGCACCGAGCAAAAGGCACTGAAAAGGAAGTGCGCCAGAGAAGAGTCAGCTTATATTACCTGTAGGGGTGTGCATTTGGTTTGGTTGAACCGAATAGCCGAATACCCCCTGACTCAGAAGTATACGGCGTCGTATACTTCCGAATCCAATTTACAGGCATTATACGGGAGCCGTATATGGCTCCAGTATACTTCCGAATCAATATTCGGAAGTATACAGAACTCAATGTAAAAGGTGGGAAAGGAGCTTCTGCGGCCTCAGGGAAGCTGCTTGTCTCCTTTCCCGCCTTTGGAAGCCTTTTCCCGCCTCTCCCATAGCCTCCCTGGGATCAGAGAGGGAGGGGGAGGGGGAGAGGAGCCCCAGCACCCAATCCAAAGCATGCATTTGCAAAATGCATTGCAAATTCATGCTTTGCAGGGCTGTTGTGTAGCTGATGGCTGGGCTAATCCCCTAAGTAAACACTGTTCTCTGGCCAATCACAGAGCAGTGGTATTTTTTGAAACTGCTCTGTGTAGGGCTAGAGAACCTTTTTAAGGAGTCTGTCTGTCTGGACTCCATTCCATTGCTGCTGTGTTGGTGTTGGTGTGTGAGAGAGATTGTGCTGCGCTGGCCCTTGGCCTCAGCTGCTGCTGATCTCTCTCAGCCTTGCCTGACCTGCCTGGAGAACACATCTAAGGTAAGACAGTTTTGGGGTTCTTGTTTTTCTTTTAGCTAGGATAAAAGTAAAAGGACCTTTTAAGACTCAGTCCCTTTACTTATCCAGATTTGAGTGAGTGGGTAGCTTATTTGGGGTTGGGGGGTTCTGCTGGGGGTGGGGGCCTTGGGTGGGAGGGTTGCCAATTTGCCTATATCTAACTTTAGTGACAGAACTTTTAAAAGTGCAGTGTCCTTTTACTTTTCCTAATTTGGGTGGCTTGGATTTTTGGGGGTTAGAGTGAAGGTTTCTGCGGGGGGAGGAGTTGGTTAAGTTCCTATATTGTTAAAAGTCTTTTACTGTTTTAAAAGGATTCTGTGTCTGATTTGTTGCTACTGTGTTGTGATGCTGTTGTTCCTTTTCTCTTCTGGTTCTGGATCTTTGGGGGGGGTGCTGTTTGGCCTAAGTTTTATTGTTAAAAAGTTCAGTTTTTTAACAGTTGAGTTTGTTGGTCTTATCTCAGTTGGATTTGTTTGGATCTGTTGCTGTTGGTTTTGTATCCTGTCCTGTTGTCCCTTTTCCTGGTTCTGTTTTTTTTTTTTTTTTGGAGGGGCGTGTGTGTTAAAAGTTAAGTTTCTTTCTGTCACGTTTTGTTTTTTTTTAATTACCTCTGGTTGGTGTGAGGGGGTTGGTGTGTGGGCTGTGTGGGGTGGGTCACTTTCATGTTTTTATAGAGCTATTTTTGGAGTCTGAGGGTTCCATGCAGTGTTGGGGGCTCTCTACAATATCATAGCCTTTTCTGCCTGGTTCTAGCTCCTTCTCTCCTGCCCACCCACCTCCCTCAAAATGCTTGTGACACAGCACTGCAAGATCTCATTTTTTTCTCTCCAGAAGTTATTTTTCTGCAAAGCTAGGGGGAGGGGGGACTGTAGATCAGTAGAAAAATACCCCTTATACTTGTCCCAATTTTCTGATTTTTTTTTTAAAAGTACATGAGTGACCAGGGTCAGATTTAGATATATGATATAACAAGGGGAAACATGTTTGTCCAGACTGAATAGATTAAGTACTTTTATGTTCAATAGCCATAATTAGCAGGTGTGTATGGAATCACTCGTGCAGAAAGTGATTGTTGAGGACAAATAAAGCTGACGAGTGAAGACTGAAGGCAAAAATCCTTGATCAGATCTTTAGACATTTTTTTCCTTGAAAACTAGTCATAGGTTTAGGTTTTAGGTTTTATTAAATTTATACCCCGCCCTCCCCACCAAGGTAGGTTCATAGGGAATGGAGTTTAAACCAGGGCCATAGTACTGTGACCAGGGGATGGTGGGTGGGGGGGAAAGAGACGATGACAGATTTATACCCTGCTCTTCTCTCTGCATCAGAGTCTTAGTTACAATCTCCTTTATCTTCCTCTCCCACAACAGACACCCTGTGAGGTGGATGGGGCTGAGAGAGCTCTCACAGAAGCTGCGTTTTAAAGGACCTGCAAAAACTATGGCTGACCTAAGGCCATTCCAGTAGCTGCAAGTGGAGGAGTGGGGAATCAAACCTGGTTCTCCCAGATAAGAGTCCGCACACTTAATCACTACAGTACATAAAATGGACCTAACTGTATATATACTAAAGATAACAGCCATTGTATTAAGTTGGTGATTTATTGCAAAGAAAAGGCATGGTGAGAAACATGTGGTAAACACCGTCTACAGAGCAACATGACCCAAATCCAAACCAGCAGAGAAATGATTGAAGTTGATGGAAGATCCAGTCATGGACCTTGCATATTTTGTCCAACCAAACAGAACTATTATAGGCATCACTGAACAAGAGCTAAGAAATATTTCATAAATTTAGAAGTGCTATAAAAAGGACTTTGTGGTGGAGTTTGCAAGTTCATCCTTCAATCATGAAAGAGTTAATTTGTTTATGTATACATGCAAATGTTAGCTATTTAGTTTACGGCCAATTGGGTTTTACATGCATATTTCCCACTAGCGAGTGGGTGACAATATGCCTAATGAAGAGGGCTGCTCCTGCTGCTCCTGGTGCTGCTGCTGCTCCTCCTCCGTTTTCTTCTCCCCCCCTCCCCATCTATTTTCTTTCTTTCTTTCTTTCTTTCTTTCTTTCTTTCTTTCTTTCTTTCTTTCTTTCTTTCTTTCTTTCTTTCTTTCTTTCTTTCTTTCTTTCTTTCTTTCTTTCTTTCTTCCTTCCTTCCTTCCTTCCTTCCTTCCTTCCTTGCCGACATAGGGGTTGGGGGGTTGGCCTTGCAATGGCTTTCCTCCTTCCTCTCTGGTCGGGGACAAAGTGTGGCTATTGGGGGTGAGTGTTCCCAGAGGCACACACTTGATTGTGGGGTGCCTCAGGGAGCAGTTCTCTCCCCAATGCTGTTTAACATTTATATGCACCCCCTTGCCCAGATTGTCTGGAGGTTTGGGCTGGGTTGCCATCAATATGCAGATGACACCCAGCTCTATCTGCTAATGGACGGCCGGCCCGGCTCCGCCCCAGGGAACCTAGATCGGGCTCTGCAGGCTGTAGTGACGTGGCTCAGATTGAGTGGGCTGAAGTTGAACCCAGCGAAGACAGAGGTCCTTTGTGTGGGTCGCGGTGCCCTAGGAGGGGAAATAGCTCTCCCAACTTTTGACGGCGCACCATTGAAACCAGTGCGCCAGGTAAAGAGTTTGGGCATTTTACTGGAGCCTTCATTATCAATGGAGGCCCAGATAGCAGCCACTGCCAAGTCAGCATTCTTCCACCTGAAGCGGGCAAGGCAGTTGGCCCCCTTCCTGGAACGTTGCGACCTCGCAACAGTGATCCATGCAACTGTCAACTCAAGATTGGACTACTGTAATGCCCTCTACTTGGGGCTACCTCTGTGCCGGACCCGGAAGCTGCAGCTGGTGCAGAACGCGTTGGCCAGGCTACTATTGGGGCTCTCGAAATGGGAGCTCATACGGCCGGGGCTGCGCGGACTGCACTGGCTGCCAATCACCTACCGAGTCCAGTACAAAGTGTTGGTTATTACCTTTAAAGCCCTATATGGCTGAGGACCAGCCTACCTAAGGGACCGTCTCTCCCCATATGAACCCCAGAGGGCACTGAGGTCAGTGGGTAAAAATAAAATGACCACCCCTGGGCCAAGAGAGGTCAAACTCCAAAACACCAGAGCACGGGCCTTTTCAGCCGCGGCTCCTGCACTGTGGAACCAGCTTCCGGAGGAAGTGTGGGCCCTGCGGAACCTTGACCAGTTCCGCAGGGCCTGCAAGACCGCCTTTTTCAGACAAGCCTATACTGATATCGACTGCTGAGTTGCTAGGAATAAAAGAACCGCCATCTATAATACTACCATGGAACTATCTAAACTGGCAGAACCAGCACCAGAACAGTTTTATTGCTGCCAGATACATTTAATGTAACTTAAATTATGTATTTTAACTCAATTAACTGGTTTTTATGTTTAATTTTTTAATTGTTAAATTTAAAGTTTTACCTATTTATGTTAATGTATGGAATGTTGTTAGCCGCCCTGAGCCGCCTAGGCGGGGAGGGCAGGATACAAATAAAATCTATTATTATTATTATTATTATTATTATTATTATTATTATTATTATTATTATTATTATTATTATTATTATTATTATTATTATTATTATTATTATTATTATTATTATTATTATTTCTGCTTGCCTGCCTGCCTGCCTTTCCCTCCCTCCCCATTTGCTTTCTTTGTTTCTCTTTCTTTCACTCCCTCTCCATCTATTTGCTCTCTCCCTCCCTCTTCTCTCTCTCTCTCATTTGTTTCCAATTGAAGGAGCTAGAAGATGTTTGCCAAAATATATCGCTTTCAAGAAAAAATTAAGGAATCCAATAGTTCTAGTTATCTAGTAGTTCAGTTTATTACCATCAACTAAAAAATTGAAATAAATAAGATGTTATTTCAGCAGTTCAGCTGCTTTTATTCTTGCCTGATGCTCTCTCTCTATGTGTATGTTTAATAATATATAAGAGCTAATAGTCCAGTGTTCATCTATTGTGGCTCTCAAACATCTGACTTTTATTCTATGTGACTATTATGTTAAGCAAGTTTGTCCATTTTTGGCCTATTGGCTGATAAAGTTTTATTGGGATGCTATGTGTTTTAGTCATAGCCACAGAAAGTGAGTGGACTGTCGGGAAACTTTATTCCCTTTGTTCTCTCACACATGAGTTTCATCATCCAAACAGTCAACATGGAGCTTAGAACTAGTTAGACAGGATGTTCTTTTACTTCCAAATGTAACCTTTTTTCTCCTTTATATATAGTACAACATTTTCCCTTAAACTAATACAGGTGTGGCTGCCTTCATCATTCTGCTAAACATTTCAACCCTTTTTGTCTTCATTGTTCTTTCTTCTTTGCCCACTGCTGACACCTGTTTCTGACTTCCTTGTTTGGATTTGAAGCAAATATTTGATATAAAGGACTGAGTGCATCACATGTAACTGCCTCCAGCCTACCTAAAGCATTTGTCTTTCCAGGTTAGGCCAGTTTTAGGCAGCCTCAGATTAATAAATCAAGGAATCAACAGACACCAAGAGATACCAAAACAAGTATTAGTTGGATAGGACTTGTACAGGGAGCCATCAATTTGATGCAATAAAGCCTATGGAAACATTGAGGTTTACAAACAATCCAGCGTCACTGAATGGTTTATTCTTGCCAGAAAGTGTTGCTCCATAGACAATAATTCTGCAATTCCCATAAATGAATATATATTTTTGTTCTTTGACAATCCAGTTTTTTAATTAATTTTGGAAATAAGACAACGTATCACTTATTACCAACATCTCTCTTCCTATTGTGTGTAGCATTTTGTTTCATTTTCAGAATTCTTTATTAGGTTTGTTTACTCAACAAAAAACAGAGAGAGGACGAGGTGCCAGAGAAATACAGCAGTAATACATGAATGCTCCAGAAGTGATAGTCACCATTTAGCATAAATGTGGACTCTAAAAGAGGGAAGCAGAAAGCAGAGAAGTGTTTTTAAGGCGATCACGATCTTAGAAATGCGAGAGCAATTCATTAGTTAAATTGCGTATGTTAATGCCTATGTCCTTTTTCAGAAAATTTAAGCTAGTTATTTGAAAGAATAACATTGCAATACTAAGCACAGTTGTTCTTCAGTTGCACAGTCGAGTCTGACTTTTTGCGACCCCATGGACAAAGTCATGCCAGGCCCTCCTGTCTTCCACCATACCCCAAAGTCTGCTCAAATTCGTGTTTGTTACATCAGTAATGCTGTTCAGCCATTTCATCTTTTGCTGTCCTCTTCTTCTTTTGCCTTCGGTCTTTCCCAGCAGCAGGAACTTCTCCAGTGAGTGCTCCCTTCTCATTTGGTGGCCAAAGTATTTGTGCTTCAGCTTCAGCATCTGACCTTCCAGGGAATAGTCTGGGTTGCTTTCCCTTAGGACTGACTGATTTGATCTTCTTGCAGTCCAAGAGACTCTCAAGATTCTTCTCCAGCACCACAGCTCAAAAGTATCTATTCTTCTGCGTTCGGCCTTCCTTAAGGTCCAGCTCTCGGAGCCATATATTACTACTGGAAATACCATCGCTTTGACTATACGGACTTTTGTTGGCAGGGTGTTGCCCCCCCAAGTCAGAATAAAGAGGCGGACACAATTATATTGGTGAAAATATGGGCCACTTTTATTGAATAACACTGCAAACGGCAAGGGCAACCGAACTGCAGCCAGGTCAGGGACAGGGGTCTCCTCAGACCATTCCCCTGCCTTTTTCAGCGGGCAAGAGACCCGGCCCCCCGGCCGGAGCTGTGTATCACAGCTCCCGTCAGGCGGGCCCAGCAGGGAGGCTCGCACCGGAGGGCCCAGACACCAGACGCGAGTCTCAGCGAAAGGCACCCATCCAATCGAGTCTCCAGGACAGTCTGCATTCATACACCTCGGGCCACACCAAAGGTTGATCCTGCCAGACCCCTAACTCCCCAAATGGGGGAGGCTAACCGGTCCTCCCCAGGCCGCATGGTGCCATAAACCCCGTAAAACCTGCCACAACTAAGGCCAAGTCTCTACTTAGGGCTTAGCACCCACCAAAAGGCCCAACGCCAACACAAGCCCTTGCCGCAAATCCCTCAGGAAAAGCATATTACCCTTTTCCGAGAGATGTACCCCATTCCCCTCTGTAGAGGTCAGGACATTCCTTAGAAATATCTGGATGGGGCAAATAGTGGCCCAACCACCCTCCAAAACCTTGCGAATCTCCTTATTCGCTCTGTAACGAGCCCTTTAACGCAGCTGGATTCCAAGCACTGTGCCACACCAAGCACGGAATCATGGCCGACCAAACTATAATACTACCAGGCCATCTGTTCCTTATGTACTTGAAATCGTCTCGGGCCTGCAAGATCAAAGCCTTGCCTTTAAGCAGCCCGAGATCATTCCCTCCCAGGTGAACAATTAATACCTGCGGAGGAGGGCCCAAACACCCATGAAATAAAAAGGGGGGGGAGCAAGCCAGGCCACTGAAGACCCCTGCGCCCCCGCAATCCAACCGTAACATATTTGCTGAGCCCCAGCCGAGAGCCAACAGCAGTTCTCCGAGTTTGACTGTGCCCGCAGATGAGAACTCTGCTCCTCCGGCCAGGAACAACAGCATCTAAAAGGAAAAAACAGACAAGTTACAAAACCCAGACTTAAACTACGCCCCCCCCCCCCCGCTCCTAATAAAAACTACCAGTGGAGCAAAGGGCAAATAGCACTTTTGTAAGCCTGAGACCACCAACGGCCAAGGCTGAATGGATGAAGTAGGATAACCCAGGGCAGCAGCCGTAGAGGCCGTGCCTATTCTAAGAAATGGCTACAAAACCTCACTCCAAATAACCCCAAAATTGATGTCTTGCCAGAGGGCTACCCTCAAAATGGCAGAACAACAACCCTTCGCAACCTCAGAGCTACCTTAACCCCTGATATCTTAACATCCCTACCTGAAACTAAAACTTTTAACAAATATAAACTGTCCCCCTTATGTGGGTACCTGCGAAGCCATTCCTCAAGAGGACCCACCTTCATCGGGCTGAGGCCTTTCTCCAGATTGAGAAGGGCCCCCCCCCTGATCCTTTCTGACCCTTGCGCGGCCGGACTCTCAGCCAGTTGTTGAAAGAGTGTGGGCCGGCGCACAGGGGGCATTCGTGCCTGAACTGGCAAGCTTTACGACTGCATGCCCCCTGGGCCCCAAACTCCCAGCATAGCAAGCGGGGCTGAACCGCCTGCCCCGCAGCTCTACGGGAGGATACTGACGCACTGGAAGAAGAGGAATCCTTGGATACAAGGTGACCACTGTCGGATCGGTCCCCCAAATTGGGCCGAGCAGGTGACATAACCTGCAGCCACAACTGCTGGTGGATCCAATCCCAAGGGAGTGAAGGGTACAAAGCAGCCCTCATCCTGAACTCCTGGTCGTATTGGATCCAGGCCGGGCCGCTGAACATCGTATACCCCTTGTATATGATGTCCATATATTGAATCAGTGCAGCGGCCCGCCAGGGCTGCGCACGCGCTATCACCCCCGCATATATGAAAAACCCCGGAAGCCAATTGGCCCAGGTCCTATCAACCTTCCTTTTCTTCAGCTTCTCCTTCTCTTTATCATCCAACTCCTCCTTGTCCTTCTTTTCCAATTCCCTAAATAAGAGGGAGAATACGTCTATGTATTCTCCTTTTAGGATTTTTTCCCTCGTGGCAGGCAGCAAGTGATCCCCCAAGGGCAAGGCCACCTCACCAAAGGGCATAGCCCCAAAGGGGACCGCCCCGTAAGGAGATGGGAAACCCCATCCACTCAACGGCCCCGCTGCTGCCCCCTGCTGCCCAGCCCCAGGCCAATTTCCGAATGGACCAAACTGGCCCTGTGACCACATCCAGTTGCCCTGCTGCCCCAAACCTAAAGATGAAGGAGCCCCAGCACTACCCGGTGTAGCCCCTGCCCCATTAAGAGCCGCAGATCCCCAAGCCCCCCAGGGCCACACAGGCCCAGTGTAAGGCAGCGAGTTATCCCCCGACTTACCATGAGGCAGACCTGGCACCAACGCAGACCTGGCACCGAGTACCCCAGATGACGGACCCGCTCCCACATCGGAGCCAACAAGCCCTGCAGCTCCTCCAGTCGAAGATGCAGACAACCTGCCCTCCAAAATAGATAAACGGGTCAATATATCCGCTTGCAAAGCCCGCTTAGGGACCCGCCCTTTCTTAGGCATCTGAGAAGGTGGAAACCCTGATGCCTGCTCCAGGGCCTGCAGTCTCTGAAAAATGACTGCATTCACCTCATCCTCCACCTCCTCATCTGATGGTGAGGGGGGCAGAGGATGCTTTGGGGGTGGTCTAGGAGCCTTAGGAGCAGGCTTCTTCCCCTTTGATTTACCACCACCTTTACGCCCAGACATGATCGCCAAAGAGCACAGCCCAAATCCCAATTAAGAGAAAATAGGAACTGCTTCAGCCCCAGCAATCACTCTGATCCACAAAGGTGAGCTACAAAAAGAAAACCACACCAGAGCCTCCAATTATCACACCAGACAATTATCACCCAGAAAAGGAGGGAGGAAAGAGGGCCCACTCCTGCACCTAAAATGGCCCCTGCCTTACTTGAACGTAAAATGGCTGCCGCCTCTCTACACCTAAAATGGCTGCCAAGAAGAAGGGAGAAGAACCCCGCCTAAAATGGCTGCCAAGAACCAAAAATGGCCACCTAGACCCAGGCAAAAGACAACCTCCCAGGCACCCTCAAGATGGCCGCACTCCTCTCCCACTAATCACAAATCTAAATATCCCAATGGTTATCACTGCCACTGCAAGGGAGCCCCCAGCCCCCAAAAGCAGGAAAGGCAGGGAGACAATGGTTGCCCCCTAGCAACAAGGCAACCTCCCCCCAAAATCGCCTCAGGAGCCCCCAGTCCCCAAAAGCAGGAAAGGCAGGGAGGCAATGGTTGCCCCTTAGCAACAAGGCAACCTCCCCCCAAAATCGCCTCAGCCCTAATTTCTAAATTACACTTTCCTAATAGGAAAGCACTACCAGCCTACTGGGCTGAAGAACGAGGCCAGCAGCCCATATACAAACAGATGACAGTGAACCGACTGATCCCACGCCCCTCTCAAGCCGAACGCAGCAACAACGGCCTCCCTTGACGCTCTCAAGCCGCCAGGCCTAATCCCCCTCAGGTGCAAGCAGGAGATAAGACACACGCTCCCTCTCCCTCCAAGCACCCGAAGAGGACTGCAGGGAAGAAGCGGAGGCTTCCCAGCAAGCGTGAAAACCCCGCCCCTCCCAGACGCGCCAAAAGCGTGCCTAACAGTCCGCTCTCCCTCCGGGGGGGGGGGCAAAATCTCCCCGGCAGGCTCCGATGTCTCTACCTTTTATTATACTGCCCAGGTTTGCCATAGCTGTCCTCCCAAGGAGCAAACGTCTTTTAATTTCATGGCTACAGTCACCATCTGCAGTGATCTTGGATCCCAGAAATGTGACGTCTGTCACTGCTTCCATGTCTTCCCCTTCTATTTGCCATGGTGTGATGGGGTCGGATGCCATGATCTTAGTTTTTTTGATGCTGAGTTTCAAGCCTACTTTTGTGCTCTCTTCTTTCAACTTTTGGTGTAGTGGTTAAGTGATCAAACCTACTTTTGTGAACTCCTCTTTCACCGATTGGTGTAGCGGTTAAGTGCATGGACTCTTATCTGGGAGAACTGAATTTGATTCCCCGCTCCTCCACTTGCACCTGCTGAGATGGCCTTGGGTCAGACATAGCTTTCATAGAAGCTGTCCTTGAAAGGGCAGCTGCTATGAAAGCACTCTCAGCCCCACCTACCTCACAGGGTGTTTGTTGTTGGGGGGAGAGGTAGAGGAGATTGTGACCACTTTGAGACTCTGAGATTCAGAGTATAGGGTGGGATATAAATCCAAAATCTTCCTCTTCTTCTTCTCAACAAGAGGTTCTTTAGGTCCTCCTCACTTTCTGCCATTAGAGTGGTATCATCTGCATATCTGAGGTTGTTGATGTTTTTCCCGGCAATCTTAATTCCGGTTTCTGCTTCATCCAAGCTAGCATTCTGCATGATGTACTCTGCATATAAATTAAATAAGCAGGGTGACAATATACATCCTTGTTGAACTCCTTTTTCTATTCTAAACCAATCAGTTGTTCCATATCCCGTTCTGACCATTGCTTCTTGACCCTTATACAGGTTTCTCAGGAGACATGTGAAGTGGTCTGGAACTCCCATCTCTTTAAGGATTTGCCACAGTTTGTTGTGATCCACACAATCAAAGGCTTTAGCATAGTCAGTGAAACAGAAATAGATGTTTTTCTGATACTCCCATGCTTTCTCCATAATCCAGTGAATGTTGGCAATTTGAGCTTTAGTTCCTCTACCTCTCCGAAACACAGCTTGAACTTCTGGTAGCTCCCGATCTACATACTGCTGAAGCCTAGCTTGTAGGATCTTTAACATGACCTTGCTGGCATGTGAAATGAGTGCAATGGTGTAATAGTTTGAACATTCCTTGGCTTTACCCTTCTTTGGGATTGGAATATAAACTGACCTTTTCCAATCCTGTGGCCACTGTTGCGTTTTCCAAATTTGTTGACATAATGTGTGCATCACTTTAACAGCATTGTATTTTAGGACTTTGAATAGCTCAACTGGGATACTGTCATCTCTGCTCGCTTTGTTGTTAGTAATGCTTTCTAAGGCCCATTTAATTTCACACTCCAGGATGTCTGGCTCAAGGTCAGTGATTTCACTGTCATGATTGTCAAGGTCATTGAGATCCTTCTTGTATAATTCTTCTGTGTATTCTTGCCACCTCTTCCTGATCTCTTCTGCTTCTGTTAGGTCCCTATCGTTTTTGTCCTTTATCATGGTCATCTTTGCAAGAAACGTACCCTTGATTTCTCCAATTTTCTTGAAAAGATCTCTTGTCCTTTCCATTCTATTATTTTCCTCTATTGAAGAAGAAGAAAAAGAAGAAGAAGAAGATGATATTGGATTTATATCCCGCCTTCCACTCCGAAGAGTCTCAGAGCAGCTCACAAGCTCCTTTATCTTCTTCCCCCACAACAGACACCCTGTGAGGTGGGTGGGGCTGGAGAGGGCTCTCACAGCAGCTGCCCTTTCAAGGACAACTCCTGCCAGACCTATGGCTGACCCAAGGCCATTCCAGCAGGTGCAAGCGGAGGAGTGGGGAATCAAACCCGCTTCTCCCAGATAAGAGTCCACACACTTAACCACTACACCAAACTTGCTTCTAAATCACAATTGAAGTCAAAAGTGGGAATTTTTTATTATGCAGCATGAATCTGTGTTAGTAAAAATGAATTTCCCCTTCAATTTAAATGGCAGGAATAACTTAGCTTTTCAGGTATGGTGTAAAGTGTGACGTTCACTAGAGAAGTCATATTTAAGTCAAAATGAACAAGCCAGCCTCTCTGGATCCACAGTTCTGTTGACAGGCTGTGAAAGGAGATCACTTTCATTGATCCTTCAGGAGAGTTCTGCAAATGGTGAAGTTTACTCATGGGAATGATGAAGGCAGTTGCTTAAGCAACTGGTAGTAGAATCTAGTACCCACCAACTGCGACTGGTGGCAGGATGGTCAATGGTAGGTGGAGCCAACTAACTGTGGTTTATTCTTTAACTTCCTTCATTTAAACACTGTAGAAAACCTTCTAGAACAATTTCCCCAGTTATAAATGAAGAACATCAATTCTTACAGAAGTGCTGACCTGATTAATCCTGTCCTCTTGTCACTATTTGTTACAACAATCATAATACTCAGATGGTGGAGGAAAATCATGCCACATGCCCAAGCTTTCCTAAAATCTGTAACAGTGTCTGGGTGGATTCAGTGGCCACTTAATTTGGAAGAAGGCTCCTTAAATTGGAGGAAGGCTTCAAACTTGAGCCAAAAGGAAAGGTGAGGTACAAATATTGAATGAATGAATGAATACACTTTGCTCACTGGAGTGGTAGGACTGAGGTAGCATCCACTAATCAGTAGAAAAGAGTAAGAGTCCAGTAGAACCAAAATTTTGATAGGGTATGAACTTTTGTGAGTCACTTGTTCACGTCTTCAAATATCTATCTCTACTAGTCAGAAGACTATGGTTTATGGTATAAAAAGGATATGAGCATTGCAGGTCTGAATCTGATACAGAAGACATTGAAATCCTACCTCAAAAAAATTCATTTTCCCTTTTGTAAAATTGCCTAAAGCAAGGAAGACTGGGGGTACGTATGGAACAGGGTAATAAACTACAAACAATGAGATCAATCCAGATTATGGATTGTTGCCTACTACAAAAGAAGATATTTTCAGGAATCATTGAACTTCTCCTTTCAGAAAATGAGATTTTCAGAACCTCTGATAGTGAAATGATTGATAGTATTGCTTAATCTGCTCTGGTAAGTCCTCACTTGGAGTATTGTGTTCAGTTTTGGGCACCACATTTTAAGATGGATATAGACAAGCTGGAACGGGTCCAGAGGAGGGTGGCAAAGAGGGGTCTGGAGACCAAGTTCTATGAAGAAAGGTTGAAGGAGCTGGGCATGTTTAGCCTGGAGAGGAGGCGGCTGAGAGGTGATATGATCACCATCTTCAAGTACTTGAAGGGCTGTCATACAGAGGATGGTGTGGAATTGTTTTCTGTGACCCCAAAAGGTAGGACCAGAACCAATGGGTTGAAATTGAATCAAAAGAGTTTCCGACTCAACATTAGGAAGAACGTCTTGACAGAGTGGTTCCTCAGTGGAACAGGCTTCCTCAGGAGGTGGTGGGCTCTCCTTCCTTGGAGGTTTTTAAACAGAGGCTAGATGGCCATCTGACAGCAATGAAGATCCTGTGAATTTAGGGGGAGGTGTTTGTGAGTTTCTTGCATTGTGCAGGGGGTTGAACTAGATAACCCTGGAGGTCCCTTCCAACTCTATGATTCTATAGCCATTAAAGAAATGAAGGAGGGCAGCTGCATTGGGAATTCTTGCCATGGATATTCATTCTTCTTTTTTCAAACAACTTGGTGAATCATATTTCTCATAACAGATCATGGCCTTCAAATAACAGCAACAACTGTTTCTGGAATCTGAATAATAACAAAGTGGGACAGAAGTAGTATATTTTGAGAAAGAAATTGTGAGGAAAGCAATTTTCACAGTTCTGAAATCAAAGTCTCCATGAACTAGCATCCTTTTGTATTAACTAAGAAGACTGATTCACATAACTGAGAATCGAACCTACAAAATTTGGATGTGATGGCTTTTTTTTAAAAAAAAAATTGTGCAGTCTTGTGTAACAGAAATGATAAATCTCCACATTGACTGTGAATTTCTGCGCCATAGTTACAAAGCAAAATGAAATAATGCTGGGAGCTCAGCATAACTTAATGTTCAAACTGCTCAGTAACATCAAATAGTAAGAGAAGGCTGTTGGCCTGAGGGGATAACTCCCCAGAGTGCTTTGAAAAGATGCTCTATGAATCTGGACAAAATTTGCCATGCAAAGAGGTGGTGTGTGTGACTGCTTCACCATACGTCCAGCTAGCAACTCCACTCATATTTATCATATCGCTTCCAAATCCACTTTTGGCAACTTAGTGAGATGGCAATCGTGGGCTGAGTTGCAAGCCGGTACATGGTGAAACTATCATATGGTCATTTTATCACGTGCCAAAGTTGCCAGACATACTCCATACACATGCATACACACTACGCCAATTGGATGAACTGGTCTCACATACTGTGGTTTTCTGGTTTTCTGTAGAGGTGGAGAATGAAGGCTAGAGTAACTCTCCAATAGCCTATTGATTGCACAGTTGTAATATCACAGATGGCAAATGAAAAAAGATAATGGCAATACTGCCAATAAATAATGTATTCTATCCGTAATGTTCCTTCCTTCGCAGGACATTACTCACACTAGACTTGACGCGGTGCCAACGAACACTGAACTATCTCCACCAATAGCTCTTATAAATGTGAGTTGCTTTTTTTTTTTTTCAACAACACAACATGGAAAGGGGAAACAACAATTTAAATAATGTTTAACACCTCTAGAGCAGTTTGAAAGCCGAAATGAAGATGAATGCCGTTTTAGGTGGCTCAATCAGCGCTTATCTTGACGAAGGGAAAGCAAGCAGCAGACCAGCTGCTGTAGTGAATTAAAATAAAATACGTTTGGGAAGGAAGAAGAACGCGAAGTCATTTTTTTTTTTTTTTGCTTCACATTCTAGCTATGTTATATCGGAGAAGAACGTTACTTATTCATTTCATACATCATTTAAAGGCAGATAATCAGGAAGCCATTATGCGGTTCATATTGGGCAGCTATTCGATTATAACATAATTGAGCACTCTCTAATGCAGCCACAGCTGACAAGTTAGGAATGCATAATATCCTTTATGTGCAATTTTGAAGGAGGAAAAGAAGTGTGTGAAATTCAGGTGCTTTCGTCAAATCCCACCATACATTAGGGAGCAGCCGAAGCACTATCCATGACAAAAAACAAAAACAATTTTATGTACGAAGCCAGGGGTGGCCAAGGGTAGCTCTCCAGATGTTTAATGCCTACAACTCCTATCAGCCCCAGCCATTGGCCATGCTGGCTGGGGCTGATGGGAGTTGTAGGCAAAAAACATCTGGAGAGCTACCCTTGGCCTCCCCTGTACTGAGCTATTGAAATTAGGGGGGGGGGGAATTGCACTTGCTATAAAATACAGCTGTCCATATCATATGAACATATGAAGCTGCCTTATACTGAATCGGACCCTCGGTCCATCAAAGTCAGTATTGTCTTCTCAGACTGGCAGTGGCTTCCCAAGCAGATGCTCTACCACTGAGCTGCTGTCCCTCCCCATGCCATACTATTTTCTCTTGAAGATTCTTTAGAGTCGAGTCAACTTATGCTATGTCCACACAACACACATTTAATGTTCAGTACAACTTTCAAAAGCAATATAAAAGAATACCATTGTCTAAATTTGGCTCGGTTGAAATGTGACTATTAGATGGGTGGAGCTTTGTAGAAGGACAGTGGTGGCAGGCTATCCAGACCTTCAGCCAGCACCAACATAGGCGACTTTACCTCCCATTCTTTGGTGGTAGCGCACAAGCAAGGAGAAGTAGGGGAGAAACAAAGCAGAAAGCAATTGGTACCCAAAGAGGCATTCTCCTATTTTGCTACCCAAATTGCCTGTCTCCACTTGGATTTGGGAATTAGCATAGAGACCAAGATGGCAAAATGGGGTAACAGGCAGAAGAAGAAGAAGAAGAAGAAGAAGAAGAAGAAGAAGAAGAAGAAGATATTGGATTTATATCCCGCCCTCCACTCAGAAGAGTCTCAGAGCGGCTCACAATCTCCTTTACCTTCCTCCCCCACAACAGACACCCTGTGAGGTGGGTGGGGCTGGAGAGGGCTCTCACAGCAGCTGCCCTTTCAAGGACAACCTCTGCCAGAGCTATGGCTGACCCAAGGCCATGCTAGCAGGTGCAAGTGGAGGAGTGGAGAATCCAACCCGGTTCTCCCAGATAAGAGTCTGCACACTTAACCACTACACCAAACTGGCAGGATCTAACATCTGTGTATACCAGGGTCAGTTTCAAAGAGAAAAACTCTCAGAATGATTGAGACTAAGTTGAAAAGAAAATTGTTCTATTCAGGCCTTGAATTCAGCAGGAGCTCACAGGAGCACAGCTCCTGAACCTTTCTGATGGCCCCCCTCCTCCTCCCCATGTATCTACCTTGTACACTAAATGGTATGTGCAGCTGCATAACAATCCCTGGATTAGCTGGCAGCCAGCCAGCCATCAGGAGCTTTGCCATACCCCCAGCAGCCCTCATTAACCCCTGAAGAAGCCCATGCCACCCTTTCTCCACTTCTTATATGATTTTGGGTGGTGGGTGGCTTGCAGGCCTTTTGACTGGGGGAGAGGCCCAGGAGAGAGCCAGGTGAACGAGGCCTGCTTGGCATGGCTGGATCTCTAGTCTAAGCGTCTGCTCTCCCTCCGCTCTAGCCTAAGCATCCGCTCTCCCTCCAGGGGGGGTGGGCAAAATCTCCCCGGCAGCCACGCTGCGATGTGGTGGGCTGCCAGAGGCTCTGTTGCACCATCTTCATTCTGTCTCACAGGACTTCAAACTGTTCATTGTGTAGAGGCTTGGTGAGAGCCAACGTTCCCTCTAAGCTGCAGAGTCTTGCGAGAAAAAACTCTACTTTGTGAGTTACTGGCATTAAAGTTGTGAGCTATTGCATAAATTAGTGTGCTCTGGAGCCATCCTTCCTAAGCGAAGACAAAAATGAGTGAGCTAGAGGCTAAAAATCTGTGAGCTAGCTCACGCTAACTCAGCTTAGAGGGAACACTGGTGAGAGCATCAGCAGTCATCTGCTTTGTTGGGCAGTGGATTAGTTTGACAACTCCTTTTTGCAGATCTCATTGATGTGCTTGGAATGTGGACTCAAATCTCTTTTACTCAGAAATGCAAATGCAACTTTTGTTGTCTTCATACACTATAACATGCTGTGGTACATCTACACCCATGTTTATCAGTAGTTGTAGCAGCCAATGTGTCTCTTGACAGACTAGTGCTGCTGACACATCTTCTGCTTCAGTGGTAGAGTTTGCCACTGTAGTCTGCTTCTTGATACACCAGCTTATAGGTCCTTCTCCAAAGGAAACTATATTGCCACTGGTAGACTTCCTATCTGTTAAGTCTCCAGCCCAATCTGCATCTACAAAAATAACTAGTTCAGGGTTGTCATTAGCAGACAAGTTAAATTTCAGTTCTACAGCAGTCATCAAGTATCTCACAAGTCTTATAAGAGCTTTCTAGTCTCTGCTTGTGGATTACGCAGTCTTTCTACATAACAGTTCTACAGCTAAGCTAATGTCTGTTTTGATTAAAGAGGATATGTATATGAGCTTACCTAGCACTTCACAATATTGGTTGCCTTCAGGGAGCTTTACGGAGTCTTCCCTTTGATGTAGTTTGGCTCCATTGGAATGTATTTAGGTGGAGCCTCTTCCAGCTTCATGCTTTTCACTAGGTCTCTAATCTTCTTGACAGATGGGAAAACTGTCATCTGATTCTCTCTGTATGCCTAGGTAGTGTGCCATGTTGCCAAGCTGCTTAAGTTTAACTTTCTTGCTTAGGTGCTCTATGATTTCCTGACTGTGAGCTGGATCTTCACATGCCAGCAAGATATCATCCACGTAAGTCAAAATATACGTCCATTTTCCATCTTTGCATTTGATATATAGGCGAGGATCAGATATACTTCTCATGAAGTCTGCTTGAAGTAGCATTTCATTTCGTTTGCTGTCCCAGGCCCTTGAGGTCTGTTTCAGGCCATACAAACTCTTTTGAAGTTTATAGACAAGATGTTCTTTGCCTTTCTCTACGGAACCAGGTGGTTGTCTCGTTTAGATTTCTTCTTCTAAATCTCTATACAAGAAGGTGGTTGTCACATCTATGCTGGATTCAGATGTGCTATTTGGGTTGACGTAGGCACTTCCCCCAGTCAGATCAAAAAGTCAAGGTCAGACATGCATAGCTGCTGCCCATTTTGCCTTTGCACTCACGCCATTCTCTGATGCCTCTGAGAGGTACCAAATAGCTACTAGTTGAGAAGTGGTAGCAAAGTCTTCTGTCACACTCCTCCTGCGTTTTCTGGTGTCCAATGGCAGGAGCATGCAAGCAAGGCAGATTGGCGGTGCGAATCCACTAATCCACTCTAGGTGCTCACTGGTATTCTTTTTTTAAAAAAAAATCACTGCCACCAAGTGGATGAGCAGATGAGCACATATGTGCATGGCTAATAAAAATGTAAGGGGAAAAAACCACAAACTGCGTTAAGAGAGATGGCATGCAACAACGGTGTAAATGTTTAAATGCACCCCCTGCATGATACATGGGTGCCTTGTGCGGGAGTGTGTGATTGGGATTTGTCCGCTCCATTTTGGCATGGCAGGATTTGCGATGTCTCCCATGCATTTGGAGCTGCTGGTTTGAATGCAGCCCTAGATGGTCAACCTGCATTCCCTTGCTTGCTGCAACAGCAAGGACAATTCTTACTATAGTATCTTTAACCACTGGAGCAAAAGTTTGATCATAGGCTGATTCCGCCTTAACCTTGCTCTCCGCCAGGCTTCCATTTCTCTCCAGAGCAAGCTAGTGGTTTCACACCAGCTGCTCCATGTTGCCATTTTGTGTGGGGAAAACCTGTGATTTGCTGCACCACAGTGTAAACCTGTTTTTTCAGGTTTACACTGTGGCGCGGCAAATTGTGGGTTTTCCCCACACAAAATAGTGGCGTGGAGCAGATGGTACGAAATTGCTAGCTTGCTCCAGAGAAAAACGGAAGCCTGGCGCAGAGCAAGGTTAGTGTGGAATCAGCCATAGTCTTCTCCATACTTCTGATAATATCCTTTAACCACCAGTCTGGCTTTGTAGTGTTGGATCTTCCCTTTTGCAGCTTCCTTCCTTTTGAAGGCTCATTTGCATCCTATTGCTTTTCTCCTCTCCAGAATCTCTATGAGTGTTCATATATTAAGCTTGTGTAGAGCATTCACCTCTGGTCTTGCTACATGCTTCCACTCCTGTGCCTCTTGAGGTAGTAGGTGGGAGATGTCTACATATGATGAAAGCTCTGGTGCTTTCCCCAATTCTGCGAGCAGATTCAGTTTTAGAGCTGGGATATCTCTGGTAGAACACGGTGATCATCTCACTTCAATTTATTCAGTCTCTCCGGGCCAGCATTCCAATATACAGGAGCTTTTATGTGCACAGTAAGAGTTCATGGTGCTGTGCACATTTTGCCTGTAGAGATAATGGGCTGGTCATCTTTTTAGAAATCTGGGTAAATTGGAGCAGCTTGACCTGTGCAACAAATCAGGCTCATCTAGTTTAATGGTGTTCGTCTTAAGGAAGCAGCTGAATTTTCCTAGCACCTATGATAGTTAGCAGTTTTTGACAATATTTGCCTAGTCTGGGAAGGGTGGAATGCACATCAGTTTTAGAGTTACAGAATTTTAGATGAAGGATCCAGTTTGATGGTTTTGATAGGATGTGAATACAATGCCCTTACTACAGCTAAAAGACTCATATTACAGTTCTGGAAAGGTAAATGTCCACTTTGAGTAAATCAATGTATTAAGGTCTTTAGAACTCTTTCAGTATTTGAACACATGGCATATATATGATAACTGTATATGTACTTTTTAGATATTTGGAAACCTTTTATAGAAACTTTTGTGTAGATCTGCCACTACAGCCGCAGTGTGTGTGTGTGTATATATATACACACACATATATATAAATTTTTTGGCCGCTGTGTGACACAGAGTGTTGGACTAGATGGGCCATTGGCCTGATCCAACATGGCTTCTCTTATGTTCTTATGAGTTTGGCAACTCTGTATTTATCTTTCTCCTAAACACCTTTTGCTTATGTACAGCGACTTTAAGGCAAGGTCATACATCAAATGTTTTAGGAGACTGATATGCTCACTCACATCTTTGTATGTCACCATTTTAATGCCTGATTTATACCTATTTACTAGACATAAATATGTCTTATGTAGAGGTTGACCTGTTTGTCCTATGTAAACCTTAAGAGAAGCATTCTTGGCAGGGATGCTTTATTAACACAAAAACAAATTGAAAAGTAGCCATATTTTCTAGGATCTCTCAAGGGTGAGAAGTCTAACAAAAATGTATTTTAAAAGATCTTTGGTTCGGGTTTTTTTTTTTAAAAAAAAATATGGTAAACTCTGGAGGAATAGGACACTTTGGTGGGAAGGGCGGGATATAAATTGAAATAAACTGAAATTGAAATTGAAGTGAACTATGCCGCAAAATAATATTAGAGAAAGAAAAGAAAGAAACACAGGGTGATAGAAAGCTACTTCCTGGCTTTTTCAGCAACTCAGGGATCAATGAATCCTTTAATTTTACATTTTTAAAATTATAACTGGACAATTACATTTTTGCACTCCTGGAGATGATCAATATATCTAATCCTCAACCCAGGGAAGCTAAGGATACTTAAATCTGGAGACTGGACCCTTGAGTAGACAAGAAGATCTTTCTATAGACATGAACCCCTCCTCCCCCCCCCAAAAAAAAACCCTTTAAAAATCCGCTGGAGATTTCTTTTTTAAAAAACCCAAATGATAGAAGAACCACCTGTAGCTTTAAGAAACAGGATGTGATCAAATGGTCAGCATCCTGCATTTGGAAAAAAATCTTGATTTTCTTTGCTGTTCTGTGTCAATCAGGCAGGTGCCACTGAGCTGGCCTCATAGCGCTGCGGGCCCATGGTTGACCATTCAGATTGGCAATACACTGCAGCCACAGACCCACAGGGAATGGGTTTTTTTAAAAAGTCCTGTTGTGTATGCGCAGGAGCACTCCTTGAAGTGGAGTTGGAGAAAAAAAATGTATAAGCCAGAAATGGATTGGAGCGATCACACTGCTCATATGTTTCCATGGTACACTGAGATGTTCAAATGGCCAGAAACCCACCATGGAAGTGCTTCCTAGGTAGCTACCAGGAATTTGCTGTGGTCTATTTAATCCATTTGGGAGTTGTCATAGCATGAGGTAAGGATGAGTGGGCCCAGGACCAGATGTGCACCTGTGATCGTGCCCATTTAATCCAAAAGCAAGGTGCGGCTATGGTGCACCTAACCGCTCATCTGTTGGCACCCGCAGATGCCCCCTGTTTCCACTGGTAGGCAACCATAACAGTTTTCCCAGTAGTCTAGGCTTGTAACCATATAATGGATGCTATCAATATCATCTGTATCCAGGTTAGCCTTCTGACAAGCGACACATCGATCACAGCCGGCATTTTGTTTCGGAAACTGATAAAAAAAGGCATGCGAGGATTGGGTTGTAGAACAATTCTGATTCCGTAGGATCAGCAGCTTGCACTGTAACCACCCTCCGTCCCTCTGCGTCTCTCTCTGTTTCGCTCTCTTTGCTCTGTCATAACAGTAGACGTGGTACAAAGCCTCTTTTAGTAATTGTAACAAGCAATAAAGAAGCAAAAGCTCTGGGAGGTCAGGCAAATAATTCCAAAGGGGGAGCCATGTTGCAGCAAAAAATAAAAAAACAAGTCTTGTGGTACTGGCCTCTGATTTATTGTGGCATAAGCTTTCGCGGACCAGAGCCCACTTCGTCAGAAGAATGACATCTGTCCTGTTGCCTGAGGACAGACTTCCCCGCATCTACGAAAGTGGGCTCTAATCTACAAAAGTGACATGCCGCAATAAATGAGTCCTCAATGTCCACACTAGTCCATTCCGTTTACACATAAATAATGTTAACCTATTTATAATAATAATATAATAATAATTTTTTATTTCTATCCCGCCCTCCCCGCCGAAGCAGGCTCAGGGCGGCTCACAGCATAAAACACACATTACATCAGTTGCAATTATAAAACACGGTTAAAACAATTACAAAATATTAAAATTCACATAATAATATGGCGTTATAACAGATTTCAATAAATTTCAGCAGTAAAAACATTTCAAGAGTAAAAGCATTTCTAGCAGCATATCTAGTTTTGTCACAGTTTTCCACTAATTTTCGCTAGTTGAAGGCCATCCTGAAAAGGTGGGTCTTGCAGGCCCTACGGAATCCCTCTAAACATCGTATGGCCCTCACCTCCTCAGGAAGTTGGTTCCACAGTAGTGGAGCAGTAATAGAGAAGGCCCGATCCCGGGTGGCTTTCAGTCTGGCCTCCCTTGGCCCAGGGATATTCAGCTGGTTTTTCCCCTTTTTTTTTTATAAGGGATATTTTTAGTTATTTTAAGCATTATTATTATTAGCAATGTAAAGCTGGGTAGACGATATCTTTAGAATTACTATTAGTACATATCACAAAGCCACTGCCGTTTGAACACAAATACAGCACTAAAAAGTCACTAAAACCAGACACAGGTTGTAGAGACCCATAACCCAGGCAAATCGAGCTATTCATGTTTATCCTGTCATTCCTTCACGATTATCTACTTTTCCATTTTATTGCCACAAAATCCCTGTTAGGTAGGCCAGGGTGAGATAGACTGACTGACCCAAGAGCTTCCAGTGAGTTTGAGGTCTGCGCAGGGATTTGAACCAGAGTCTCTCTGGTCTTAATTGAGCAGGCTAACCATTACACCCCACTGGAGTATCACTACACAGGAAAAAAAGTAGAAAATCTTATAGAAGAGACAGGGTGCTGTTTCAAAGAAGAAGATATTGAAGAAGATATTGGATTTCTATCCCGCCCTCCACTCCGAAGAGTCTCAGAGCGGCTCACAATCTCCTTTACCTTCCTTCCCCACAACAGACACCCTGTGAGGAGGGTGGGGCTGAGAGGGCTCTCACAGCAGCTGCCCTTTCAAGGATAACCTCTGCCAGAGCTGCGGCTGACCCAATGCCATTCCAGCAGCTGAAAGTGGAGGAGTGGGGAATCAAACCCGGTTCTCCCAGCTAAGAGTCTGCACACTTAACCACTACACCAAACTGGCTCTCCACACCAAACTGTACTGTAACACAAAGAGAATGCCACTTCCATTGGCAGAGGAAGAGAGAGCATTTTTTTGCAAATTCTCATCCCCCTCCCCCATTTTGTCCCATGCTGTTTATGAGGATACCTTGATCTCCAGCAACAGAATTTCCAGGGCTCAGTGGGTTGCAGGAAAAAAAGGGAGATGGAAGAGTCCTGATCCATCAGCTTTTGGATTCAGCTCACAGCTTTTACTATGGTGCACAAATTCCAGGTGTAATTGAAAATCAGTTATACCTCGAAGGCCCAATGTGAGGTGAATTGGCTCAATAAAGGAAGACACAGTCCTAAGTTCACAAAACCTGACTGTCACGTTCTCAGGGTGCAGGCAGGCAGGCAGGCAGGAGTCCAAAGCCAGTCCAAGGTCAAAGTCCAGGAAGTCAAGCAGGAGCCAAGTCACCAATGCAGAATCACAAACCGGAATCAGAAGTCAATGTCCAAAAGCCAAAAGGTCAGGGTGCCAAGGAAATCAAGCAGGTCAGGATCAGGAAGGAGTGTGGATGCAAGTCAGAGAATAGACTTGTTGCTTCCATAAGGTTACCAGGTCCTGGGTGGGAGTGATATGAGAGTCTCAATCAGCTTGCTCCCTGGGTGGCAGTGACTCTGCTAGAACTCAGGACTGAGAGATCTGAAGCATTGGCATGCCTCATGTCTTCGCTCTGAAAGTTCTTTCTGAAGCCTGCTTCCAACTCTTGAGATGGGAGGAGGAGAGCTTGGAGGAGATTGATCGTCAACAGCTGATGCATGGAGAGTGCTTGATGGGCCAGCTGCTGTTTGTTCAGTTGAGGAACTGGCTGGCAACTCTTCCAGGTCTGTTAACCCTTCCAGCTCCTCCTCGTCAGGGTTCATGACACTGAGCAAGGCTGTTAACAATAGGGTGTTTAGGAGGTCATACACTCATAGGGTTAGCATAAACCAGAAGTTACATGCCAGCACTTAACACACACACACACAAACACATTAAGAACAAAGACAGAAGTGGACACGGCTTGTTCATTTCATTTAAAAGGCCCTTCTCTCTTGTGCCATTTATACTTGTTTAATTCTATGAACCAGATGGGAGGAACTGGGGAAGCCATTAGGCCATTTAGGTTTGACCTTGATCGCATTCCTTATGAATATACAGTGGAGGTGAAGAAGAGATTTAAAGAACTAGAGTCGATAGAGTGCCTGAAGAACTATGGATGGAGATCTGTGACATTGTACAGAAAGCAGCAATCAGCACCATCCCAAAGAAAAAGAAATGCAAGAAAGCAAATTGGTTGTCTGATGAGGCTTTACAAACAGCTGAGAAAATAAGGAAAGTGAAAGGCAAAGGTGAAAGTGAAAGATTCGCCCAATTTAATGCAGATTTCCAGAGAACAGCAAGGAGAGATAAGGAGGCTTTCCTGAAGGAACAATGCAAAGCAATAGAGGAAAATAATAGAATGGGAAGGACAAGAGATCTCTTCAAGAAAATTGGAGAAATCAAATGAACATTTCATGCAAAGATGGCCATGATAAAGGACAAAAATGGTAGGGACCAAACAGAAGCAGAAGAGATTAGGAAGAGGTGGCAAGAATACACAGAAGAATTATACAAGAAGGGTCTCAATGTATGTGACAACCACTATGGTGATATTGCTGTTCTTGAGCCAGACATCGTGGAGTGTGAAGTCAAATGGGCCTTAGAAAGTGTTACTAACAACAAAGTGAGTGGAGACAATGGTATCCCAGTTGAGCTATTCAAAGTCCTAAAAGACAATGCTGTTAAAGTGATGCACACATTATGTCAGCAAATTTGGAAAATGCAACAGTGGCCACAGGATTGGAAAACGTCAGTTTATATTCCAATCCCAAAGAAGGGTAATACCAAGGAATGCTCAAACTATCACACCATTGCACTCATTTCACATGCCAGCAAGGTCATGTTAAAGATCTTACAAGCTAGGCTTCAGCAGTATGTAGATTGGGAACTACCAGAAGTTCAAGCAGGGTTTTGAAGAAGAAGAGGAAATAGAGATCAAATTGCCAGCATTCGCTGGATTATGGAGAAAGCACGGGAGTATCAGAAAAACATCTATTTCTGCTTCATTGACTATGCTAAAGCCTTTGATTGTGTGGATCACAATGAACTGTGGCAAATCCTTAAAGAGATGGGAGTACCAGCCTACCTCACGTCTCCTGAGAAACCTGTATAAAGATCAAGAAGCAACTGTCAGAACGGGATATGGAACAACTGATTGGTTTAGAATAGGAAAAAGAGTTAAACAAGGATGTATATTGTCACCCTGCATATTTAATTTATATGAAGAGTATATAATGCGGAATTCCAGCTTGGATGAAGCAGAAGCCAGAATTAACATTACTGGGAAAAACATCAACAACCTCAGATATGCAGATGATACCACTCTAATGGCAGAAAGTGAGGAGGACCTAAAGAACCTCTTGTTGAGGGTGAAAGAGGAGAGCACAAAAGTAGGCTTGAAACTCAACATCAGAAAACCTAAGATCATGGCATCTGGCCCTATCACACCTTGGCAAATAGAAAGGGAAGACATGGAAATAATGACAGACTTCACATTTCTGGGATCCAAGATCACTGCAGATAGTGACTGTAGCCATGAAATTAAAAGACGCTTGCTCCTTGGGAGGACAGCTATGGTGAACCTAGGCAATATAATAAAAAGTAGAGACATCACTCTGCCAACAAAAGTCCATGTAGTCAAAGCTAGTATTTTGGTATTCCCAGTAGTAATGTATGGCTGTGAGAGTTGGGCCCTAAGAAAAGCTGAGCACAGAATACATGCTTATGAGCTGTGGTGCTGGAGAAGACTTTTGAGATTCCCTTGGACTGCAAGAAGATCAAATCAGTCAGTCCTAAGGGAAATTAACCCTGACTTTTCCCTGGAAGGTCAGATGCTGAAGCTGAAGCTCAAATACTTTGGCCCCCAAATGAGAAGGGAGCACTCACTGGAGAAGATCCTGATCCTGAAAGACAGAAGGCAAAAGAAGAAGGGGACAGCAAAAGATGAGACAGCTGGACAGCGTTACTGATGTTACAACAAACATGAATTTGAGCAGAATTCAGAGTATGGTGGAAAACAGGAGGGCCTGGCATGACTTGGTCCATGGGGTCACAAAGAGTCTGTCTCGACTGTGTGACTGAGAAACAACAAAATTCTGCATAAAGAATAACCTAGTGTTTCCTTCAGGACTGGAAGTGGTAACAACGAAAGCACTTCAGGCACAGCAGCAAATGTTGGCATTCCTAATCTTTTTTATTTGCTAGATGTACTGTTCCTAGTGTGTCATACAAATGAGCAAAGCCCTACACGTATAAAGTTTAAAACATGAGAAAATCAAAAAAAGAAATGCAAACTTCTTTTGTTTTACAATTGTCTGATGTTTATCTGAGTATCACTGAGTGTAAAATTCCTTATGAGCATTTGACTGGCCAGAAAATATGGTTTGGCTTAATTATTGCACTCTGAAGACAAAAAGAGCATTTCCGCCTCCCCCCTTCAAAGTAATTCTCAAACCAGCCCCGTAGCTAGGGGCTGCAGAAGGAGGAGGAGGAAGCCCTTTATAATATAATAATAATAATAATAATAATAATAATAATAATAATAATAATAATAATAATAATAATAATATATTTTATTTATATCCCGCCCTCCCCGCCGAAGCAGGCTCAGGGCGGCTCACAACATGAATTCAATATACAATAAAATCCTATAATTCAACAAATACTACATTATAGAAAACCATCATTTAAACCAACATTTCTATTAAAATTTAAACATTTGTGGTGCTATATTACAGATCTTTGATAAATTTAACGGCGAGATACGTCTACAGCGAATCTATCTTGGTTCAATGTTAGGCGAAGGCCATCTTAAAGAGAGTAGTCTTGCAGGCCCCGGCGGAATTGGCCAAGAATCCGCAGGGCCCGCACTTCGTCCAGAAGTTGATTCCACAGGTGTGGCGCTACGATAGAGAAGGCCCATTCCTGTGTGTTCTTCAATTTGGCCTCCTTCGGCCCAGGGATGTTCAGCTGGTTCTTTCCCGCTGACCTCCGTACTCTCTGGGGTTCATATGGGGTTTAAATTGTGCAGGAAGCTGGTGACTTCTCCTGCCACCCTTCCTGCATAATTTAGAACCCACCGATCTGCTGATTTCTGGGTCTTATAAATGGCATGGGAGAGACAGTAGCTGCTCCCATGTGATTAAATCATGCAGGAGGGAAGCAGCAGCCTGGAGGTGAGGTCCCCCCCCAAAAAAAAACTGTCGGGGAGCCAGGCCCCGTGGGCCCCTGGTTAGCTACAGGCCTGACTCAAACTTGGGAGATTTGTACCCATTCATCCAAATTAATTCAGTTCTACATGTGGTTAGGCAATCATATTCATGTTGCTAAATAAGTAGATGAAAATATATGGACTTTTCTATCGTTATATATAGCATGTAACAGATTGCCAAAAAACTAAGAACTCTGAATCATTTTCTTAGTTTAGTATTGAGTTTCTTCTGTTCACAGCGATGCTTATATTTTGCCGTTCCTAGTTTACTTTAGAAGACCGAGTTTTAACTTCTAACTCTGTGAAACAAAAGAATGCAGGAAATACAGTAGAAGTCAATTGCTCTAACAACAGCCTGCTGTTTAAAGAGCAGCATAGGATTGGTATGCAGGTGAGATCCCTTCAGGTACCTGACAATATAAACTGAGCTTTCAGGTTTGAAAAAGGGTTTTGTACAGCTATGATATAAATGAATACCATATGTCAAAGCAATCTATCTTCCAAGTAGTCTCAGTAACCTAACCCTGTTTTGTATTGCTAAATTTGAGTTTAGGAGCGCCTCAGAGACCAATAAGACTTTTGGGGTATAAGCTTTTGAGAACCAAAGCTCTCTTTGTCAGAGTTTAGATCTCAAAAGCTTATAGATCAACATGTCTATAAGAGATCTTGTCCTCCCGTAGACAGTTTCAGGAGGAGATTCACAACTAGAAATATGTTTTACAGTGTGCCCACAATGATGTACAATGTTTCTACTTCTTTTAGAATTCTTTTCTTTTATTTTATTTTTTAAAAAAAATTAAGGGTATAGAAAGAAAAAAAAGGGTAATGGGGAATTGAAAAAGAAAATAAGAATATAAAGGATTTAAATTTATCAAGGACATTCTCATTTCATATAATGCAATTTCTCTGCATTAAAAGGAATTCTTCTATACCCAATAATTATTTAAAAGAGGGAGGAAAATTATGTATCAAATTAGCAGTGAGAAACTACCCATATAACATTATTAAGGAGGCCAGGAAAAGGGCAGATCTTAGAACAAGACAAGAACTACTCACGACATGTGAGAAAGTAAGCAGCAATGCATTATTCTATGGAATTTTTGACTGTGTCAAATGCTGCTGTAAGATCTAGTGACAACAGCAGCACCGACCCACCTCAATCCAGCTGACAATGAAGAACATCTGTCAGGGTGACCCACACCGCCTTCATCCCATGGCTGGGGCAGAAGCTGGGCTGGAATGGATCCAGTGCCAGTGTGTCATCCAGAAAACTCTGGAGCTGCGTGGCAGCTGCTCTCTCAAACACCTTACTCAGAAACGACAAGTTGGAAACTGAGCAGTAATTGGCCAGATCCTTCAGTTCCGAAGATGGTTCCTTCAAGAGCAGTACAACCACAGCCTATTTTAAGATTATTGTTTGACACGCTTTCTTTAATGCACAAGGCTCAGGGTGTGTGAGCCAATGGGCAGCAACCATCTACCACTTTGTGCGAAGTTAGCATTGCCTATTGGCAAGTAGCCAGACTGACAACCAGAAATGGATTTAATCTGTTTAGGAAATGTCTTGAAGAAAGCCTGTTGGAATGCTAATAAATCTAAGGAGGCCTCTAATATTTAGTATTCCAACACATGCCAAATTCCTATATCCCATTTTATTAACAAGGCCTTGTCCATTAGGCAATCAGTGATTGTGGAGCAAATTTTCCATCTTTTTAAATACTTCTTAAACAAACGATTATTGTTACCAGTGTTCAGTGCCCAAACTGGCAATAAATCCTGGTTCGATGGAGATTTCCATTGTGCACTTCAAGAAATCCATAGAATCTGCAGAGCCTATAGGCATACTAATTCTATTGGTTCTCTGATTACCCCATAGAGGCAGTGTAAATGCCTTACCCAGTATGAAATAAAACACTATTCAAGGAAGGCTGGAAAATGCTGATTACAGCCATTAATAACCATGATGCCTCTAATTTTTGGACCCTATCAACAAGGCCCTGGAGGTAACTTCTAAAATATGCTGCCATATCTCTCCCATTAATTGGGGAACCCATTTTGAAAATACCACCTTGCCTACTATACATAATTTATTAGATACTCCGTGGCCCCCAAAAAATAGAGAAAGAAAAGGCTTTTCTCATTAAAATCTTCAAAAAAGGTAAGGCCCCCGGCCCTGACTTTATTGTTAATGAACTCCTTAAAAGTAATTTCTCTGGTTGGAGCAAGATTCTGGATCCCTTCTTCTCAAATATCTGTAATTCTGGCTTCATACAAGCATCTTGGCTCAACTCCATAATTATTCCTATTCATAAAAAATGTGATTATTCTCTTCCTGACAGCTATAAACTGATCAGTTTGCTTTCTTGTTTAGGTAAACTATTTAGTTCTTACCTGTTAATAAGATCACAAACTTGGCTGTCATATAATCAACTCCTTATGCCCTCTCAGATTGGTTTCAAAACATGAGCTTTTATAGTAGATCATTGTGTAGTTCTTGCCCATTTGGTAAAAAAATATATATTTTTGTGTTAAAACAATTTTATTGAGTAACATATGGTAACAATATCTGTTTCTTGCATCATTAATAACTTCTTTTTATCTATCCCATATGTTACTTTCTAACCGCCCCTCCCCCCGTTACTTGACCCCCGCCGGTGTTATTTACTTAAAATACTAATATTTAAAGGTGCCCTTAACTAATAAAAACAAAGATTAATATCCTTCTTCCTTCTAATACTTAGTTATTTTCAAAAATTGTCCAATGTCCTTTTACTTTCCACTCTTTTTCTACATATCTTCTAAACTTTTTTCACTCCATATTAAAAATTTCTAATTCATAGTCTCTTAAAGTTCTTGTTAATTTCTCCATTTTACTCCATGTCATAACTTTTACAATCCAATCCCATTTCTCTGGTATTTTTTTCTTGCTTCCACAACTGCTCATACAATGTCCTAGCAGCTGAAAGCAAGTACCAGATTATAGTTCTGTCTTCTTTTGGAAATTTTTCCATTTGTAATCCCAACAGAAGAGTCTCTGCAACTTTCTTGAATTCATATCCCAAATTCCTAGAAATTTCTTGTTGTATCATCTGCCAATATTTTTTGCTCTTTCACGAGTCCACCACATAAGGTAGAAAGAACCTTCATGTTTTTTACATTTCCAACATCTATCTGGCATCTTATTGTCCATCTTTGCCAACTTTTTAGGAGTCATATACCATCTATACATCATTTTAAAACAGTTCTCTTTAATACTGTGACATGTCGAAAGCTTAATAGAATTCTTCCACAAATATTCCCAAGTTTCCATCTGTATTTCTTTATTTACATTAATTGCCCACTTTATCATTTGAGATTTCACTACTTCATCTTCCGTAGACCATTTTAAAAGTAATTTATATAGTTTTGAAATTAATTTTTCATTATCTCCAAGCAGAACTCTTTCCATTTCTGTTTGTTCTTTTCTTATTCCTTCAGTTTTAATATCCTTTTCCACCAAGCTCTTTATTTGTTACATTTGAAACCAATCATATTTATTATTCAGTTCTTCAGCAGTTTTCAGTTCTATTTTGCCACTTTGTATTTTTAGTAGTTGATTATATGACAACCACTTTTATTCACCCATCTCAGCTGTATTTTTATTACTTCTGCTGGCACTATCCATAATGGCTTTCTCTCATCCCCATATTTCTTATATTTTATCCACGTATTTAACAGGTCATTTCTTATATAATGGTGAGGAAAAAAAGTCCATCTTTTTTCCCCCATAATACATATAAGCGTGCCAGCCAAATTTATTTCCATGACCTTCCAACGCTAAGAGTTTTTTATTTAACAGCATCATCCATTCTTTTATCCACACCAAACAAACTGCTTCATGATATAATTTTAAGTCTGGTAAATGAAATCCACCTCTCTCTTTTGCATCTGTTAAAATTTTCATTTTGATTCTTGGGTTCTTCCCAGCCCACACAAATTCTGAAATTTTTCTTTGCCATCTATTAAATTGTTTACTGTTTTTCACAATCGGAATACTTTGAAACAAATACATTATTCTTGGCAGAATATTAATTTTAATTGCAGCTATTCTGCCCAGCAATGACAAATCAAGTTTATTCCATTTTATCATATCTTCATCCATTTTACGCCATAGCTTCTCATAATTGTTTTTAAACAAATCAATATTCTTCATTGTTATCTCCACACCCAGATATTTTACCTTAGAGGTAACTTCACAACCCGTTAGCTTCTGCAATTCCTTTTGTTTGTTTATTTGCATATTTTTGCATAGAAGTTTTGATTTTTCTTTATTAATATAAAATCTCACCAATTCTCCATATTCTTGTATTTTAGCTAACAACAAAGGTGTTACTTGTATGGGATTTTCATTTATAAACATTATATCATCTGCAAATGCTCTATATTTATGAGTAAATCCTTTTACTTTTAATCCTTCTATTTCTTTGTCTTCTTGGATTTGCATCAGTAAGATTTCAAGAGTCATTATAAACAACAGTGGGGAAAGCAGACAACCTTGTCTTGTACCTTTTCTAATTGTCATATCTTCTGTAAGATCTGCATTTATACATAACCTTGCACGTTGTTCAGTATATATTGCTTTTATCATCCTTATAAAGTTTTCCCCCAACTCCATTTTCTCCATTACTGCAAACATAAAGTCCCAATTTAAATTATCAAATGCTTTCTCTGCACCCGCAAAGAATAATGCTACTTCCTTTTCTGGATGTCTTTCATAATATTCTACAATATTTACAACAGTTCTAATATTGTCTCTTATTTGCCTTTTGGGGAGAAACCCCGCTTGATCCTCCTTTATAAAATTTGTCAGATGTTGTTTAAGCCATTCTGCTAATATTCTTGTATATATTTTATAATCATTATTTAATAATGAATTTGGTCTGTAATTTTTTACATTCGTGACATCTCTATCTTCTTTTGGAATCAATGAAATAACAGCTTCCTTCCATGTATTTGGTATTTTCCCTTTTATTCGTATCATGTTCATCAATTTCTGAAGTTTTGGTATTAATTCCTCTTTGAAGGTTTTAAAAAATTTAGCTGAATATCCATCTGGCCCAGGTGCCTTTCCAATTTTCATTACATTAATCGCTGCTTCAATTTCTATTTTTTCAATTGGATCATTCAAAACTTTTCCCATATTTTTTTGTTAAGGGTGCTATTTTAATATTTTGTAAGTGCTCTTCCACCTTTTCTTTCTTTATTTCAACACCCTTAAATAATTTGGCATAATACTTAAAAAATTCTCTTTTTATTCCTTTTTGATCTACCACCTCTCTTCCATCAATTACAATTTTATTAATAATTTTGCTTTCTTTCTTTTTCTTCAGTTGCCAGGCCAAATATTTTCCAGGTTTATTTGCTCCCTTGAAAGATTTCTGCTGCAATCTTTTCAGATTCCATGCCAGTTCTTTATTTAACAAATGTCTCATTTGTGTTTGTAATATTGTAATCTCCCTCATAATTATCTTTTTCCCTGGCCTATTTCTCAGTTCCCTTTCTTTTTTCTTTATTTCATTTTGAATGTCCAACATCTGTTTTTCTTTTGCCCTCTTGTCTTTATTATTCAAAGTAATCAATATTCCTCTCATTACTGCTTTATAAGCATCCCATACCGTCTGAAATTCTATATCTTCTTTATCGTTTATTTGGAAGAAAGCTTTAGTTTTGTTTTCTAGAGATGTCACTATTTCTTTATTCTGTAGTAAATCTTCATTTATTCTCCATCTTCTCGACTTTTTAGACAATTTTGTAATCCACATTATTGGGTTATGATCAGTTTCTATTTTAGGTAAAATCTCTATTTTCTTTGTTATAAGGCCTAAGTCCTTAGTGCCCCACAACATGTCAATTCTGGAAAAAGTATTATGTCTTGCTGAAAAAAAGGTATAGTCCCGCACTTCAGGGTTAAATTTTCTCCATATATCTTCCAAGTTTTCTTGTTTGACCAATTCAAAAAAAGACTTTGGCAATTTTCCTTCCTTATTATTTCTTTTTCCCCCAGACCTATCCAGTGTATTCTTAATTGTTCCACTAAAGTCCCCAATTATCAAAACTTGATCATATGTCACTTCATCAAATTGTTGTATAATGTCTTTTTAAAAAGCATCCTTTGCTCCATTTGGTGCATACAGTCCCAATAACAATGGGGTTTTTTTGCATTTAATATTATTTCTACTGCTACGAATCTTCCATCTTTATCTTTAAACACTAATTTCGGGTCCAGTTCTTGTTTAATATAAAAAATCACTCCCCTTTTCTTCTGTTCAGCCAATGAATGAAATTCTAGTCCCAATTGCTTATTCCATAAAAATTTGTAATCCTTTTGTTTAATATGTACTTTTTGTAGACAAACAATATTACAATTTTGCTTTTTAATCCAATGAAATGTTGCCTTTCTTTTTTGTGGTGAATTTAGTCTATTTACATTCCAAAATAATAATTTGTAATCCATCATGGTGCAAATTCTTTGTGTACTTCAAAAAATCTACACAGTTTCTGTGTGTTTGTAATTGTAATCCTTCTTCCTTGAAGTTCAAAGTTCAAACCTTCAGGTATTATCCATCTATACCTCATTTCCCATAATTTTTCTGTCAATTTTTTATATGCTCTTCTGTCATTTATCACTTGTCTTGGCAACTCCTTCATAATTCTTACTCTGCTGCATCCCACTATCAATGTCTTTTCAAAATTTTTATTCATAATTTTCCCCACCATTTCTTTTGTCATATATCTTATAACCACATCACTTGATAGATTATTTTTTTTAGCATAAAGTGAATTCACTCTATACATATAGTCATACATGTTTCTAGTCCCTTCAGGATCTTCCTCCAGAAATTCTGCAATTATTTTTATTATATATTCTTTCAAGTCAGTTTCTTTATCCTCAGGTACTCCTCTCAGATGTATCTGAGTCTCCATCCATTTGCAGTCATGAATTGCCACTTTTTCTTGTATTTTTAACAAGGTGGAATCATGTACTTTCACTCTCCCTTCCACCTCTTGCACTTTCTTTGACGTTACCACAGTCTCATTTCTGAGATCCTCTATATCTTTTTTTAGCTCTTCAATATCTTTTCTGATTTCTTTTTTGGAAGCAGTTATCATCTCCTTCATCCCTTTCATTATCCTGGCTTCCATTGCATCCAATTGGTCCTGCATTTTCTCCAGTGAAGCAGTCCTTGCACGGGTTTTCTTGTGGTCTGACATGTAAAAACACTGAAAAATTTGACCTCACCAAATTAAATTTCAACTATCAGGTTTAAAAGAGTGAAGCTTGCTTTCTTCAATAAGCCTAATTTTGCCATCCTCAGAGCCTCCTGGGCTCAGATATTAATTTTTAAAGTTTTTATTTTCTCCAAAATGGCGGTCGCAACTTTCTTCTTCACTTTATTTTTTTTCTTTTTTTCTCTAGAGGCTTCTAAAATGTTTATTAGCAATAATGTCCAATAGCATTTACCTTATAATCGTCACCTCTGTCGGCTCCACCAATTTTTAATGTCCCGAACACTTTAAAAATTTATTTAAATTTTGGCCTCCTTGCAATGGCCGCCAATGTTTTTCTATGGTATTATAGTCCTAGAGTAGGCTAGCTGCTTCAAAGATTTCCCCTTTTCATCCAATACTTCCTGCTTTACTTGCCACCAAATCCTGTTTTCGCTGGTAGAGAGATCTCACAATGCTTGACATACTTCCTGTGTTGACTGTGGGAGCTGCAGTTCTATGACGATGGGGCTTTTTTACAAAAACCGCAAGTAGACCAAACAATAAATTCCTTTCCAATTTTTAACACTGTCCAAGCTTTCTAGATTTCAATTTCCCACCTTCTGATTTTATTTTGTTTAACTTTAATTAGTCCTGGAATGAAAGATAGTGATCTGTACCTTTTCTGTAGTTATCCAGATCAACACTGGTCTTGTATAACTTTAGATGTTTAGTAGTATCAAAAAAGATTAGGATCCTGTCGAGCTTAAGTCAAATAAATGACTCTGGAAACTTCTGCAAATGATGAAAATGCAACTCCTCTCTGGAGACCCTTCAAAGCCTCAAAGGAGCCCCCCCCCCCAGGACTCCCTTTTAGCCAAAGTAAATCTCCTCAAAATTTCCTGTGCATATCTTGGACTAAGCTCTGACTGAGAAAAGTAGGCAGTAGGCATTAGATTACCTTCCACTACCCCGAACAGAAGTTCCAGCCTGCTCCCCTTCTGAGAAGCAGTTCAGCTCGGCATTTTCCAACCTTGAAGTCATCTGGTCATATATATATATATATATATATATATATATATATATATATATATATATATATATATATATATATATATAAAACCATCTGGAGGTAAACTTCATGGGGCCTTTATTGATTTAAAAAGGGCCTTTGTATTCCCCTCGCTAGATTGTGGGAAACATTAGCAATGACTTCTATGGACCATTGGCTCCTATGGCTAATCCACAAATTATATCAAAATAATACTGCACAGGTGATATGTGGAAATAATGGTCAATTGACCAAAGAGATCAAAGTCAATAGGTGTTTGTGAAGGCTGCCTTTTGATTCCTTTTCTCTTTAATCTCAATATAAGTGACATTCATAGTAACCTTCCTTGTGAATTTTCCCATCCACCTCACCTGTCCCAAAGAACTGCCTTAGATCTGTTTTATGCCAATGATGCTGTTCTGTTATCCTTGTCTCGTGTCGACTTAAGTTACTTATTGAATGCTTTTGGATGTTATTACTTACTTTGATTATAAATAATCAAAAGACTAAAGTTGTTGTTTTCTGGCTCTTCGATTGATTAGGTGAACAGCTTCTGCTATCTCAGTTTCATTTGTTCTTATAATTTGTCCCAGATGAGTTGTATCACTGCTGCTAAGAAATTAGCATCAGTACATTTGTCAGCTGTCCTGAGATTCTTTCAGACTTCAGGATCTAACTATGTACCAGCCACTATATGTTTTGTTTTTTCGGACGAAGGTAGTTCCTTTATTATTATATGGCATACGTTTGACCATAGCCAAGGTCAATGGTAAGTATGACTCCTGGTAAGTATGACTCCTGTATAACCTCCTTTCTACATTAATTGTCCAATCTACCAATGTGTATCTCTGGCCCAGCCATCTGTTTGGAATCTGCTGAACCATCTCTGGAGGTCAAAGCCTGGACAGCAACATTCCTCTTCAGACTAATTTTTTAAAAATTCTCTAGATGGTGTGATCTGCACCATCTTGTTAATAATGACTTCTGAACTCATGGCTAAAATTAGTTGATGGTAGGCTACAAAGAACATAAGAACATAAGAGAAGCCATGTTGGATCAGGCCAATGGCCCATCCAGTCCAACACTCTGTGTCACACAGTGGCAAAAAATTTTATATATACACACACTCTGTGGCTAATAGCCACTGATGGACCTCTGCTCCATATTTTTATCTAAACCCCTCTTGAAGGTGGCTATGCTTGTGGCCGCCACCACCTCCTGTGGCAGTGAATTCCACATGTTAATCACCCTTTGGGTGAAGAAGTACTTCCTTTTATCCGTTTTAACCTGTCTGCTTAGCAATTTCATCGAATGCCCATGAGTTCTTGTATTGTGAGAAAGGGAGAAAAGTACTTCTTTCTCTACTTTCTCCATCCCATGCATTATCTTGTAAACCTCTATCATGTCACCCCGCAGGTGACGTTTCTCCAAGCTAAAGAGTCCCAAAGGATGGGCATCTTCTTTGAGTGATTTAATCAAGTGGAATATCCCTCTGCATGTAAGCTGATTAAATCTAGGGTTCTAAACTTTGATAAATGGAACACTGGCTATAGAGCACAAATGGTATGTGCCCTATATTATTTGGGTCTTTCACCTCCAAAGACTCTACCTGTTTAGTGTAAGATTTTAAGAGTTCCCAAATACAGAATACTGTTCTCTAAGACAAGACTAAATGTCCTGCCACTAGGGGAACTAGCAGGTAGGTTCTCAGGGGTTCCGTTCTCTGAGCAGATATGTGATTGAAAATCTAGGCATTTAGATACCATTTGGCACTTTCCCATTATTTGCAACAAATACAATGTTGCTTGTGGCGAGTGGAATTGCCAGCTGAAATCAATGGGCTCTAGAAATACTTAAGTGTGGCTTGACCAGGCCTTCTGCTATTAAAACTACGTTATCCACACTGCCATTGCCATGAGCCACATTCGGCCATATGACTGTATGCTGGTTCAGTAATCAGCATCACATTGTTTAATTCTTTGATGCAAGAAACAAATGTGGACAAGAAATCATCATTTGTTGAGTTTTCTGAGGAATCATTTGAAAAAAAAACATTTGTAAACCAGCTTGATAAATTCAAGGGGTAATTTAAGAAGCGTGGGGAAAAATAATATTTTTCTGCTATAAGACTTGTGGCTTGAAAGGGACTCCTTTTTTCTTTCGAGCCTCTGTCATGATCACCTTTTGTAGACGTTCATTCCTTCCCTCAAACAATTTACAGTTTAACATGAAAAGAAAGAACAAATCATATTCAGTTCATCTCAAACATCTTTGGATCAGCAGTGCTGGAGTTTTGTTCTGTGTCACAGCTTCCTCCTCGGCTTTTGGTTTTCCATTTGGAGGTCATGGCTCAGTTTTCCACATATTCAGAAGAAGATAAGTTACACATTACTGCTGACATACCCCTTATGATTGGTGAACAATTAGAAGAGGCAAGCATAGACTGGAGTCAGCTTCAGTTATTGAAAAAGAAAGGTGTAAGATATAATCTGCATGCCATCTTGTTTATGCAATATTGCAAGGGAAGTAAAATCCCAAGAGGACCGCCATTAACAAACCTCCGGCTACGTTTTCTGATGAGGATGACTTCAGGGTGCGTTGGGCAGTGATATTGAACACATGCTCCCTTAACCTGATGTTGCTGATACTTGAGAGGTCTAGAAAGGAGGTAGAAAAAGTCAAGGAGAAAGTGTTGTCTATTGAAAACTCATTAAAATCGGCTTCTTCTGATACAATTGGGAACAAGATAAAAGAGATTGAGAGGGAGGTTTAGGAATCTGAGAAGAAGATCAAGGAGGTCAAGTAAAAAATACAAAAGAGATTTTAGGGACTACTCTCAGGGGAGGGTATATGAATGGTAGCCATCTACTGGGACAACCAAGAAAAAGGTTTCTTGGGCAAGTCCTATTGAATCATTTTCAGATCTGGACACCTCCAATGGGAAAGACTCTGGTTCCACTTCTGGGGAGGAGTCTTCCTCTAGGGTGTTCCAGTGGAGAAACACCAGAAGCCAAGCAAGGGCTGATTTTTGTTCCCCAGAAAGGACCAGAGAAGCAAAAAAGGAGAACTTAATAGTTAATTTTTCTTCCTGGATGCTTTCTTCTGTTGAAGAAGAAGAAGATATTGGATTTATATCCCGCCCTCCACTCCAAAGAGTCTCAGAGCGGCTCACAATCTCCTTTACCTTCCTCCCCCACAACAGACACCTTGTGAGGTGGGTGGGGCTGGAGAGGGCTCTCACAGCAGCTGCCCTTTCAAGGACAACCTCTGCCAGAGCTATGGCTGACCCAAGGCCATGCTAGCAGCTGCAAGTGGAGGAGTGGGGAATCAAACCCGGTTCTCCCAGATAAGAGTCCGCACACTTAACCACTACACCAAACTGGCTCTCCAAACTGTTGAATGCTCGGTGTTGAATTTGGGGTTAGGGCTTGTTCCCATCCACTCTTGCAATGCTTTCAATACTTGAATTGACATGTTTAAATTAATAGGACAGATAAAATTAAGAAAGATTGTTTAGTCCTACAGAACCTTTACATGGCATGAGTTTTAAACCTAAATCAAGGTTTGCCCTGAATGCGTCTGATCCCATGATTAATGCCTTTAAGAGGGTTGTGAATAGGAATCTCATTAAGGTGTTGGGCATTATTGCTGTATATTTAAAATCAGTTTTATTGCTTGAGTTTTCTAATTCTTCAATGTAACTAGTTCTATTACTTGCCTAAACGAAACTGGCTTTAAATTTCCAGAGTCTTAGCATGTCTTCATAGTGGATTTTGTCACTCGTCGTAAGATTCCACTCCCCCTTTGGATTTCAATGGGAGTTCACAGGAGCATAGCTCCTGAAACTTTCTGAGACTTTATCTCCTCTTTCCCACCTTGTCCACTGAATAGTAGGTGCAGTTGCATAACAATCCCTGGATGAGCTCCACCACCTATTTTTCTACAAAATGACCCCTGAACAGCAGGAAGGCACATTAGTAACCATTCATACTTATTCCACACTAGCAGTCACTCCACTCCCAGGCTTCTGCTTTCCCTGGAGCAAGCGACCAGTTCCCCCCAGTTGTTGTGCAGCCGCATTTTAACTCACAGCTCCTTCCAATTTCCCCTGTGGCAACTTGCTCGTTTTTTGGCGATCCAGAAGCTGCAGTGGGGGGGGGGGGGGCAGATTTTCTGAGTCAGCGTAACAAAGAATTGTTCAGGCAGCTCCCACTACTCCCTGTCACTTCACACTTTGAATTTTTGTTGTTGTTCATTTGCACAGTCAAGTCCGACTCTGCGACCCCATGGACAAAGTCACATCAGGCCCTCCTGTCTCCCACCATCTCCCGAAGTCTGCTCAAATTCGTGTTTGTTACATCAGTAACGCTGTCCAGCCATCTCATCTTTTGCCGTCCCCGTCTTCTTTTGCCTTCTGTCTTTCTTAGCATCAGGATCTTCTCCAGTGAGTGCTCTCTTCTCATTTGGTGGCCAAATGAATTTGGGGCTAGGGCTTGTCCCCATCCACTCTTGCAATGCTTTCAATACTTGAATTGACATGTTTAAATTAATAGGACTAAGAAAGATTTTTTAGTCCTACAGAACCTTTACATGGCATGAGTTCTAAACCTAAATCAAGGTTTGCCCTGAATGGGTCTGATCCCATGATTAATGCCTTTGAGATGGTCCAGAGTCATCCACTGAAATGGAAGGATGGGATAGCTTTGAATAGCAGGCCTCAGTACTAAGATTTGCTTTTTCTTTTAAATTTGTGTGCAAGTTGAACATATGTGTCAACTTTTATTGCATCCTATGGGTCAAAAGAGCCCAACCCAAAACAAGTACCAATATTCAAATAGAACTAACAAAATTCTTCTGCATCTCTACTCGTTTGTGCTTTGTTTTTGTTCTCTATCTGAAATGGAATCAATCTTCTTTCTTTCTGCTCCATTTTTTTTCCTTGCATTGCTATTCTGGCTGTGGATACAGACTTGCACTTTGAAAGCTTTGAAATGACTTTACTCATTCCTCAGCTTCCATTGCTGCCTGGCAGACCCCAATTTTATCCAGACTTTCATTAATGGGCTTTTCCCCTGCAAATAACAGCTGCCTTTCGCCTAGTGGCAGTGTTTGCATACATGCACTTGTGCATGCTAAGATGGAAGGAGTGATGTGGGAGAAATGTGCAAAAAAGATAGGATTCAGATTCATACAAGAACTAAATTTGAGTTTGATTCTTTAATATCTGGTCATATTACCAAATCAATCATATAGTCATTTTTTACTGGCTCCAGCGAGAAACACTGCTCTTTAGGTGAAGGTAAGGCATTCTGTTTGTTCGATTCTAAACAAAATCAGAGTACAGATGAGAAGAGTGGGCAGAATTATGTATGACTGAATTAGAATTGGCTAGTAATCACAATGTACGTATATATACTCCCTCCAGATCCAGAGGTAGTATGCCTCTTTAAATCAGTTGCACAGGCAGGATAAAGCTGTTGCAGTCTTCCTGTTTCCGGGCTTCCTAGAGGTAGCTGGTTGGCCGTTGTGTGAACAGAATGCTGGGCATGGTGTTCTGGCCCCATAGTGCTTCAGTTTATACCTTGATTTCCACAGTCATTTTTGTGCTTTTTGTTGTCGCTTTTTGTTATCATCCCCCCCCCCCAATTTCCTTTGAGACCACATTTACTCTGATCTTTTTCTGGATGTTGATTTTGGATTGCCTTATTCCTTGTGTATACTATTTCTCTGTCCATCCCACTTCTACCCAACTTCATCCCACTTTTAAATGACTTGACTGTCATCATTGTCAAACTATTCCCTCTCCTCCTCACTCTGAAGTCATGAACATATGAAGCTGCCTTATACTGAATCAGACTCGTGGTCCATCAAAGTCAGTATTGTCTACTCAGACTGGCAGCGGCTCTCCGGGGTCTCAAGCTGAGGTTTTTCACACCTATTTGCCTGGATCCTTTTTTGGAGATGCCAGGGATTGAACCTGGGACCTTCTGCTTCCCAAGCAGATGCTCTACCACTGAGCCACCGTCCCTCCTACATCTCTCGGCTTGGCTTCGCGAACGAAGATTTAAGAAGGGTGCAATAGTCCACGTTTGCTGCAGGCTCGCTGGTGGCTGACAAGACCAATGTGGGACAGGCAGGTCCGGCCACAGCGGCTGCAGGGAAAAGTCTGATTTAGGGTTGGTCCTGTAGCAGTGCGATTCTTCCTCAATCTCCTTTTGTCCTCAAGACCAGCTATGCGTGTGTTCTCAAAGGAAGAGACAGCCTGGTGGATGGTGTGTCTCCATGCTTTGCGATCTGAGGCTAGGTCAGACCACTGGTGATGGTTGATGTGACAGGTGCTAAGGGATTTCTTCAAGGAGTCCTTGTACCTCTTCTTTGGTGCCCCTCTATTTCGATGGCCGGTGGAGAGTTCGCCATACAGGGCAATCTTGGGAAGGCGGTGGTTTTCCATCCTAGAAATATGCCCTGCCCAACGCAGCTGCGTCTTCAACAGCAGTGCCTCGATGCTGGTAACCTCTGCCCGCTTGAGGACTTCAGTGTTGGTCACAAAGTCACTCCAGTGGATGTTGAGGATGGTGCGAAGGCAGCGCTGATGAAAGCGCTCAAGGAGTCGCAGGTGATGACGGTATAAAACCCACGATTCGGAGCCATAGATGAGGGTTGTCATCACAACCGCTTTGTAAACATTGATCTTTGTGCCTTTTTTCAGATGCTTGTTGCTCCACACTCTTTTGTGCAGTCGGCCAAATGCACGGTTTGCCTTTGCCAGCCTGTTGTCAATCTCCTTGTCGATCTTGGCATCTGAGGAGATGATGCACCCCAGGTAGCTGAACTGCTGGACTGTCTTCAGAACTGATTCACCCACAGTGATGCAGGGAGGGTGATAATCTTCCTGGGGTGCAGGCTGGTGGAGAACTTCTGTCTTCTTCAGACTAACTTCTAGGCCGAATAGCTTGGCAGCCTCTGCAAAGCAGGACGTCATATGCTGCAGAGCTGATACCGAGTGGGAGACAAGTGCCCTCCTACATATGAAGCTGCCTTATACTGAATCAGACTCTTGGTCCATCAAAGTCAGTATTGTCTTCTCAGACTGGCAGCGGCTCTCCAGGGTCTCAAGCTGAGGTTTTTCACACCTATTTGCCTGGATCCTTTTTAGTTGGAAATGCCGGGGATTGAACCTGGGACCTTCTGCTTACCAAGCAGATGCTCTACCGCTGAGCCACCATCCCTCCCCTCAAGTCAAGTGGGTTCATTTTTTTATTTTTTTAAAGACATACTAAAATATTGATATAGCAATATACTGCTGTTATGGCAGGTCAGGAGAGTTCTCTGAATCCCCAAATTTCATTTTTTTTTTAAAAAGTAAGTCTCTATACCCCTCCCTTGAGGATATATGCCCATATATATCTGCAAGGGAAGCCACTGAGATTTACTTTCTAAAATGAAAGCTAGGAATTCAGAGAACCGATGGTTGCCAGGCCTGTGCTGGAAAATACGTGGAAATGTTGGGGGTGAATCCAAGAGTGGGTGGGGTTTGGGGAGCAGATGGGCCTCAGCATAGTACAGTGCTGTAAAGTCTACCTTACAAAATGATCATTTCCTCCAGAGGAGCTGATCTCTGCCAGATGGAGAACGGTTGTAAAAGTGGTAGATCTCCAGGCCCCACCTGGAGACGGGCAACCCTAAGAGAACCTGCTTGACCTGGCATTACAGTAGTATATAGCTATATTAATATTTTCCTGGTTTTTTAAATGGCATCAATAATACAGATCAATATAATAATGAGTAAAATAATTAAAAGAGGTGACACCACTGATGATGACAGCACCATTTCTTGAACATCTTAGTTATTTAAGGTACATGTAGAAGAAAATAAACTGACTCCACAACTGGAAAAATGCAGAGCAAGAGCAGACAAGTAGAAGAATGTGCCCAAACTGAGCAATTAATTGACAGACAGACAGACAGACAGTGATGAGTTAATTTACACATAACTAGAATGCCATACAGCCTTAGGAAGTGGTTAAGTAGAGTACCGTTTTAACCCATTTCCAAACTGTTTTGTATGCATTTTAACGTCTTGTCTCTTCCTAAAATTAAAACCATCAGAGCTTTTAATGTCCTTGATAAGATGGTGCAAAACTCATGACAGCGAATTCTTTTGGTGCTATTTGGCAAACCTGCAAATTTTTAAAGGAAAAAAAAAAGTCATGTCTGTTTCTTTAAGCAATTTACACGGCTGTGGCAAAATGCAAAGGGATTTGACTTGGCGTGTTTCTCTAAGACTGTAGACTCAAATATTACATTAGTATTTATTATTTCAAAGGCTTTACTCAATAGATGCGCATGTTGATTAGCATGACATCAAGGTTGCAGGTATCGCCCTTGGGATTAAGTTTGGTTGAATTTTCTGGAAGGGGAATGAATAGGTTCTCTCAGACAAACTATGTAATAATCAAAAGACCCAAAGCACTTCTTAAAGGGTGGGGTAGTTGTTAAAATAGGAGGTTTTAAATGAAAGTCGGACTTAGTGAGAACATCAATAGGCAGTTTATGGGATCTTCACTTCTAATTAATGGCACCGTAACTAATCATGTGAACAAAAAGTCCCCCATACATTTATAATCCTGGCGTGATATTAAATGTCCTCTTTGCAGTGGTTAAAGAGATATCATCAACTTTGAAATAGTCCACTGAAAATATTACTTCTCCTCTGGAGCCCATCAGAGTTGCCAAACTGCCATCATACAGGGCCTGTGATACTGAAGCCTTTTTGGAGCTCCTGGTTCAAAAGTTTATAAAGCTCTCGGTGCTGCTGAAGTAGCTCCGGGTGCATATGAAAGCTCACATCTTGAATAAAACTTCGTTGGTCTTAAAGATGCCACTGGGCTCTAACGTTATTATGTTGCTTCAGACCGACACAGCTACTCACTTGGTGCTTCTACTAGTGAGTACTGAATATTTTGAAAGTCAATAGGGAAAAACGCTGGGGTCAATTATCCCACCAGCTCTGACATAATGGCTACCACGGCAATGTTATAGTGAAAAGCTGATTGAAGTTCCTGCTGGGCTTTTCAGAGTTCGCTTCTGTGATTACCACTGTGTCCATTCTCATTACCTAACTGATCTCAGACCCCTCAGCATTTGAATGGAACTTTCGAGTAAATTTCTGACACCTTTAAAAAAAGGTTGTGCTGGAGATATTGAATTTCCTGGAGCTGGCTCAACTATGAAAAAATTACTCTGAGGATGACTCAAGCCAACTCCTACTGCTAGGAAACAGCGAGGTAGCAGAGCTATCGACAACAAACTGAGTAGGTTTCTTCGCAGTTCAAAAGAGACAGCCTCGTTCTGTGAACATGTTTTAGCTATGCGAGGCAAATGCTATGTAATGACATCCCTGTGCTCATTTCTAGGGGTTTTTAACTGATATAAACTGTAATTGGGATTGTAGAAAAGCACTCTTTTTGCACTTTTAACTCAGAGAATTGTATCACCCTTTCAGTAATAGTGGAAGAAGAAGATATTGGATTTATATCCCACCCTCCACTCGTGGCTTGTCCCAGGTACTGTGCTGGCTGGACTTGAGCAACTGGTGGTTGGCTCAGCCCTAGACAGGGTTCAGCAAGGGAGGGGTCTAGGAACGACCCCTGGCCTTGACCTTGCTGCCTAGTTAATGTTTGCCCTTTGCCACTGGAATGTTAAATAAAATGGCCCTTAGTTTACCCAACTTATAGCTGTCTCCCTCTTTATTCTGATGGGGGGGGGGGGCAAATAATTACAGTCGATTCCCTTGTGAACAATTGGCATTAAGAATGTTCAAAAAACTAATTCTGTCTTTGAGGAATCTGTAGGATTGAAGTCTTCGATATTATGTGGACATGGCATATGTATTGTTTTAACCTGAGGATTCTAGAGTTCCTTTCTGAAATAATGTCTTCAATGTTAGTTGCAGCATTCTTCTTTTCCCCCATTACATCACGCCATAGCAGTGATGTACCTGCCATCGGGTGTCTTTTAACAATGTTATATTTGGTTTGAGTAGTACATTTTCATTTCATTCATCATTTAAAGACAGATAATCAGAAAGTCATTACATCAGCTGACACTGGGCCCTTCGCTCGATTGTATCGTAATTGAGCACTGCAGAGCATGTGCCAGATGTAATGGATAATGAATACATTATGTCAGCAGAATCACCTTAGTGAGGCTCCTGAGGGATAGGAGGAGGGGGCTGCTACAGTGACATAGAGGGTCACAGATGCTGTGCTGATTTACTACTAATAATTACTGTGTAATTAGATAATCAATGATGGATACAAGACTATTTGCCCCCCCCCCCACCCCAGACGGAAGGAAGAGACGGACACAAGGGTTTGGGTAACCAAAGGGCCACTTTCTTTATTTATCACATTAGCACAAGGGCTATAACATAACAGGCAGCACGGCAGGACCAGAGGACGAAACACCCCTCCCCTGCTGCATGACGGACGAGCCACCCTGCCCCTAGGTATCGCCAAAATACATGGCTCATACCTGGGCGGCCTAGCAAGGTTATGCCATGGAGTTCCAACCCCCAGCCGCACAGCTAACAGGTGAATCAATCCATGCAAACCCAAGGCAGTCCGCTTCATCACTCAACCATCCCACACAGTCCAGGAATGATTTAGCGAGACCCCGTGCCCCAAAACTGGGATGCTGCAGGTGCTTACAGAGCTGCATAACGAAAGTTTAGGCCAAAACCCAGCCACCACGAGGCCAAGCCTCTGCTTAGGCAGCTGCGCCCATTAAACGCCCAACACTTCCTTAAGCCCAAGTTTCAAGTCCTCTAAAAAGGTGTCATCACCCTTGTCAGAAAGATGTACACCATCGCTCCTGTATAAATCCGCGTAATCAGCCCGGATCCCAGGGTGAGGAAGAAAGTGGCCCAACCCCCCCTCGAGGGCTCTTTTAAGTTCTAAATTGGCTTTGCAGCAAGCTTTCTCAATCGCCCAAGCCACACACCATACCCGGCTTGAGAACATGGCCAACCACACGATCAAAGCCGGCAGCCAATGTCTCTTGATGACTCTAAAGTCATCTTTGGCCGGCAACACAAGGACTTTTCCCTTGAGCAGGCCTAAATCATTACCACCCAGATGTATCACCACAACATGTGGTGGCAACACATGCACATCTTCCAACAAGAGGGGCAACAGGCCCGACCAATGGAGACCCTGCCACCCACGCCATTCAATGGTGGCCCACTATCTGAGCCCCAGCTGTGACCCGGCCAAAGTCCTCCTGGCCTGATGGGCAGTCCAAAACACGAAACTGTGTCCGCATATGAGGACGCGTCGTCTCTCTCCACGGACCACAGCACCTGAAAAAACAAGAAACAATGAATAGCATAGCCCCCTAATAACGTGATGCCAATTACTACAGTGCAAGAGGGCAAACATAGCCCTTATAGGCTGAGTAACGCCACCTACCAAGCTTCTGAATGGAAGGCGGGGAGTACCCCAGGGCAGCAGCCGTAGATGCTGCTCCAATACAGAAGGAATGGGTACCGAACTTAACCCCCGACAGGCCCAGCATAGCAAGGGCCTTGCACATCAGTGTCCAAAACTGACGCTTCGTCAGGGGACTGTAGTCCCCATAACGAAACAACAGGCCGGCACCCAAACCACGAGCAACCATGTATCACATTAAAGCTGCTATGGGACAGATCTCAACATCAGAACAGGAACCCAAACTAATAGTATCCCCCCCGTTGCAGTTGATCAGTCTTGGAAAAACGAACTGTAACATATACAGATCCTCCAGCCAGACAAATGGACTGAGCCACCAGTTCAGTCACCCGGAGAGCCCTGAAGAATGCCATGAGAGAGGCGGCGTGAAAGAGCAGCGTTTCGTACTCCGACACGCTAACTTGAATTTTTCTGACCAAGGAACTGAAGCAAGTGGTTGTTCTAATTCCAGGTGTTTCTGCACAATGCTGAGTAAATGGATCATTTCAATCTGCAAAAAAAATATGGGACAGAAACCTCCGTGGTCGCTTTGATAAGAATATTCTCTGAGTAGCTGAAAGGCAGTGAGTGTCCATTGTTATTGATTTTTTAAACCTCTGAGCAGCATTTCAAATTTAAAAACCATGGAATCTTTGGCAGTCTAGGAAGGATGGGTTGGGGGCATTTTCAGTACATCTGGTCTTTCATATTCATACATGTGAGCGCTGGTGTTGGGAAACGACAGCTCTAGCTATAATGGCTAAGCATTGGTCTGCAGGATCCCATTATATGGTACTTCTATTTACATGAAAATTCAGTGAAAACATTATTCGGAGTTTGGGAGTATTATGTCATCAATGTGCTGATGACTCAAAATAATGGATTAGACCTAGTGATCTGCCAACAGGAGGCTACAAAGGGCAGCAGTAAGGAGGTACAATTGCCCTATCTGCCTCTTCCATCAGTGCAGCGGCTGTCAACAGAGATGGTCATGAACTGAACCACAAAATAAAATTCATCATGAATTTTTGTCTGCTTGTAGTTTGCAGACAGAAATTTGTGATGGGTCTACCACCTTGCATCTCCGCAAACTTTTATAGCCGTTTGCCACATTCTTATGGATGTTTAAAAGGACTGAACAAAACAGCCTGAAATAGCTGAGCACTGGGGAGCAAGCTGCTCCTTGTTATTCAACTGTTTGTCGGGCTTTCTATAAACCCTGTTTAAAGGGACTATAGTCCTTTTCAATGGGGTTTGTGGGACCATGTGTTGGAAATATGTATCTGTTCTGTATGTCCTTTGCAATGTTCTAAAGCTCCAGTCATTATAGGGTTAACACTGTGCCTGATTCCCTATTGTCTGCATGACCTGGGAAGAAGATACCGACGGCTGTCAATCAAGGTCTAGAAGCGGGAAAACCTGTTTTGTCTGTTTGGTCAGTTAGTCAGGTGACTTCCTTTGTTCAGGCAGAGAGTTCAAGAAGAAGGAGGAAGTGGTCTTCCATTAAGCACATGATCTTCTAGTGTGAGGATGTAGTTCTATAGTGTTTGTTTGTTTTTCACCTCGCAGTACCCTTTCCCTGTAATAATAAATAGGTTTTTGCTTTTTCATGTTAAATGCCTCTCAATGATTATTTGATGCAGTGATCCATCGCACTGTTTGAGATGAAGAAATAGGATTTCAAACAGAATCCCCTTACAAAATTGATAGCAGATCAGATGGTTCTCGGTTTTTGCCATCACCATAAACCAGTTGGGTTTATGAGCAAACTTCCTGGTTTGGTTCATGGTTCAGTTTGTGGTTTGGTCACCAACTGAACTGTACCACATTTTCCTGCTTTATGTCCATTCTATAATCCTTTCATATTCCTTTCCACCTAGTTATAGGTAGATGGTAGAAACTGTTAATCTTTTTTTTGGAGATGGTGTGGGCAAACTATGAGCTACGCATATAGATGATTGGAGGAAGAATTGAACTAGGAATATGATTATGAGGGATTTTCTTCTTCCATATGTTCCTGTGTGCCAGCTATGGTCCTTAGGCAGCCACCTGTTGGCTATCCCACCAGTTCAGGTGATGATGATATTGGATTTATATCCCGCCCTCCACTCCGAAGAGTCTCAGAGCGGCTCACAATCTCCTTTCCCTTCCTCCCCCCACAACAGACACCCTGTGAGGTAGATGAAGATATTGGATTTATATCCCGCCCTCCACTCTGAAGAGTCTCAGAGTGGCGCACAATCTCCTTTACCTTCCTCCCCCACAACAGACACCCTGTGAGGTGGGTGGGGCTGGAGAGGGCTCTCACGGCAGCTGCCCTTTCAAGGACAACTTCTGCCAGAGCCATGGCTGACCCAAGGCCATGCTAGCAGGTGCAAGTGGAGGAGTGGGGAATCAAACCCGGTTCTCCCAGATAAGAGACGGCACACTTAACCACTACACCAAACTGGTGCCCCATCTGGCATTGACCAGGAACCTGGTGTTTACCATTGTGGCTCCGGTTCTGTGGAATGGATTCCATTAAAAGATGAGCTCTTCAGGAGTTATTGCAAGGTCTGTCTGTTTGCCAGAATTCTTGAGGGGTTTGAATGGTAATTATCTTTTACGGGGGGGGGGGGGGAGTGGGGGAGATTTGGGGTTTGTTAGTTTATGTCCTTTGAGAGTACTACGCTCGGGTTCGCAAAACCTGTTGGTAGTCCCTGGGCCAAAGGAGGCCCGCCTAAAATCCACCAGGGATCGGGCCTTCTCAATAGCGGCACCCCATTCGTGGAACCAGCTGCCGGAGGAGGTACGGGCCCTGCGGGACCTAGGGCAGTTCCGCAGGGCCTGTAAGACAGCCCTCTTCCGGCAGGCCTATAACACCTAACTGATAATGAGAACACCTCCGGATGGAACAAAATGCTTTTATAGACCGCTGATTTTATCTCATCTCATCTTATCTTTGTTTTATTAATTATGGTTTTATTGTATTTGTAAATGTTTTAAATCGAATTGTATGAATCACTATGTTGTGAGCCGCCCTGAGACACTTCGGTGAGAAGGGCGGGATATAAGTCCACTAAATAAATAAATAAATAAATATGTTTTGTTTTAACTGAGAATGTTTTCAACGATAATTGTAAGCCAATTTGAACCACAGAGAAAGGAAGGCTATAAAGGTTTTGATAAATAAAAAAATTAAAATTACCAACAACTACAGATGGAGATGCATTTTCTCTGAAAGTCCAGGCCTGGAATCCATACTGTCCACAAGCACAGCAGGTTTGGGCATTATTCCTTGAAGAACAGGTTGCAGAGGTGGCCAGAAATGAACTTTACTCGCTTCAGATGATTTGCAAGCTGCAGCCATTCCTGGAAAGGGCAGATCAGGACATAATCATGTATACCTAGATAACATGCACTTTGGTTCACTGTAATGCGCTATATATGCTAGGGGTGCTGAAGAACTTTGCTGTCATTTCATTTGATTTCATCTTGCAGCTTGAAATTGAGCTCTGTCATAGTCATTAAACCAGGAAAGATCACAAGGAGAACTGAAGTTGACATGTACCCAAAGAATTCTTCTCTTCATAATTTTACAGCGATCGTTTCCTGATTTACTTTGACATCGGCACGGTCTTTCTGGTGGAAACTCTGAAAATTCTTAGGAAGGATTGATAGGGAAAGATCATGAGATTGGGGGTTGAGAGAAGAAGAAGAAAAGAAGAAGAGGAGGAGGAGGAGGCAGAGTTGGTTTTTGTATTCCACTTTCCTCTAGCTTCAAGAGTCTCAACGTGGCTTACAATCACCTTCCTTTCCTCTCCCCACAATAGGCACCTTGTGAGGTAGGTGGGGCTGAAAGAAACATAAGAGAAGCCATGTTGGATCAGGCCAATGGCCCATCCAGTCCAACACTCTGTGTCACATAAGAACATAAGAGAAGCCATGATGGATCAGGCCAATGGCCCATCCAGTCCAACACTCTGTGTCACACAGCGGCAAAAAAAAATTATATATACACACACACTGTGGCTAATAGCCACTGATGGACCTCTGTTCCATATTTTTATCTAAACCCCTCTTGAAGGTGGCTATGCTTCTGGCCGCCACCACCTCCTGTGGCAGTGAATTCCACATGTTAATCACCCTTTGGGTGAAGAAGTCCTTCCTTTTATCCGTTTTAACCTGTCTGCTCAGCAATTTCTGAGTTCTGAGAGAAGTGTTGCTGGCCCAAGGTCAGCCGACTGGCTTCATGTGAAAGAGTGGAGAGCCAAACCTGGTTCTCCAAATTAAAATCTGCTGCTCTTAACCCCTGCGCCGCACTGGCTCTTTCTGTCCAGTAAAGTTTATATTTCTGTCCAGAAACCTGTGCCAAGTCCAAGGCAATTTCTGATCATGTTAATCTGAGGGGGGGGGGAACCAAATCTGCAGACCCAAAACAGACACTTACTCAAATCTGCATTGAAAACATATAAATTTACTTCTATATAAAAATTAATGGGATTGGGATTGGTTTGAAGGGAAGCGGAAACACCAGGAGAAGAATGTTATATTGGGGCTTTTATTTCTGAGAAGAAACACATGGGGAGTGTTCAGACACACAGTATAATCAGTTGTCGCTGCTGTTTCCTACCAGATTAAAAGTGGCTGATCAGACAGCAACATCTGCCTCTCGGTAGTATCCCCCCCCCCCCCCCCGATCCTTCTTGGAACCGGAGTATTTTGTTACCTGCTCCTTTGTGGTGTTTTTTGAGTTCTCCGGTTTCACCTCGTAGTTTCCTCCGGTTTCACCTCGTAGTTTTTGAGTTCTCCGGTTTCACCTCGTAGTTTCCTCGTAGTCTGGATAGTTCTTGACCAACTTCCGGATGTCTGAAGGCTGTCTCAGAGCAAAAGGAGCCTCAGACATCCAGTTTACGGTCGCCATTTTTTTCACTACTTAGCGATATGCGCGTAACCGCATAATGTTTTAACCTATGCATGGAGAAGAAAGAACTGCATGGTGCCATCACGTGGATGGCAGAAGACGGTTTCACCGTGGAGTGATTCGAATTGCAGTATGGCAGTCTGATCGATAATTTCCGGAACAAAGATATTTGGAACAGAACCGGGTCAGTTTAACACGGACTCAACGTGCTGTGTGAACAGGGCCATTATGTGCCTAGCCGCAGGGATTCTCTAAATCAAGGATGCTGAACTCATTTGTTATAAGGGCCAGATCTGACATAAATAAAATTTTGTTGGGCCAGGCCATGTCAGGTTGGGCTGGGCCATGTCAGGCCAGGCCATGTGTGTACCTATTTAAGATTAGGCAGCAGAGATATAAACGTTATAAAGGCCACAAGCACAATTACAACAGGCTTAAAACCTTAGCACTCATTGGTCTTAAAGGTACTTTCTTTGTATTCCTCCCATGGGATCCAGGGAACTAGGAAAAGGAAGCCAAAGTTTAATCCCCCCCCCCCAATAAAGCTAAGCATTAGTTTTTCTGAAAACCTGACTTCAGTTATTTTAAAGACTAAAAGATCACCCCAAACCCTATTTTTAACCAGTTGCCTTTAAATCCCAACTCGGCCTAATATATATATATTTTTATAAGGTAAACTTATACTCCACTTAAAAAAAACCAGAAAACCATCAGACTTATTGGCTGTTTTCGCACTGACCTTAATCAGCAGCGATGCCCCTCTTCACCGCGCAGGATCGGCGCGGATTTCGCACTAATTGCCGCGGAGCACCCGGAAGAGCCGGAAAGTCCCGCGGCTTTTGTGGCGCAAATGGAAACCGCCAAAACCCAGTTTCCATTTGCGCTGCAAAAGCCGCGGGGCTTTCCGGCTCTTCCGGGTGCTCCGTGGCAATTAGTGCGAAATCCGCGCCGATCCTGCGTGGTGAAGAGGGGTCTCGCTGCTGATTAAGGTCAGTGCGAAAACAGCCATTATTTTGAAAGCCTTAAAAATCCTGGTTCTTTTGTTTGTTTGGAGAACACTAACTGAACCCTAAGCTGAAATTCACGTTACATTTAAAAAAACAACAACAAAACCTTAAACCTTTACATAAAGTTAACTGCTTAATTTAACCAGAGATCTCTTTCAAAACATTTTTTCAGGAACACCCCAAAACCAAGCCACTTCCCCAAAAACACAGCCCCAAAAGATCATTAAAACAAGTATCAAATGTGATACAAAAAGACAAACTTAAAAATCAGCAACAGCCTTGAAATCTCACCCCTAACACATGAACCCTTAAACATTTCCAATACAAAGCAGCTGGCAGCTCAGGGGTGGGCAGCGACCTCCCCACTGGGCTGGGGGAAGGAAGGCAGGTGGTCTGGCATGATGCTTCTCCTGGCCTTCCCCCACAGGTGACCACACCAGGAGCTTCTGCCACCCACCTACCCACTGGACCCCCCCCTTGCCCAGAACAGTAAATTGGGTGGTAATTGGGGGGATCATGAGGATCCAAAGTTGGCTTTTTTGAGAGTAAAAAACCACGGTCTCTTTCAGGGTCTCCATAAAGACCCCTGATTCTAGGGGCAGATTACTTATGTCCACTAGAGGGGCCCATATCCTATCCGCACCCACTTTCATTACTCAGCAGGGACACAGGTCCAAGCAACACACGGCTGGCCTCACAGCACCTAGAATCCTGACATCAGCCAGTGAGATCCAAGTTCAACGCAGGTTAAGTTGATGCTGAGAGAAAAAAAAAATGTTTCCGTTTGATTCACGAGCACAACAGATAGCAAACTATCCTTGAATAAGTCGGCATTGCTAATGTGAACCCTCCGCTCCTCTACCAATTGATGTCACGTCAGCAACGGCGGATAATGATCAGAACATGGATGGAGCAGGTACAATGGGCCAGTTTTGAGATCCTTGTTCTTATGAAGAATGACACATAGTCCCACTATTTATTCTTTGTTCTACCGCTGTTCTAATTGCTTTGAACATTCGGTGGTTACTAATAAACGTCCTGAATTAAATCCTAAAGCTACCACATGCAGCTTTGTCGTCCTTTTTAATTACATCACATTATTTTGCAGTTATTGACACTGGGCTGCCAAGTCTGCAGCATGCAGAGTGTTATAATGGCACTCTGATCATGCATAACGTTTTTTTCCAGTACCCCTTCAGTACTGTGTAGACAACTGTAAGAGAGTGCCCAAAGACCATACTTAGCATATGTGACCTCCAGAAGATCCATTTCTTCTGCCTTAAATGTGGAATTTGATGAATGAAATAGCTGGCATATCGGCCAAGAATGTCTAGATTGTATAGATGTTTTTAGGCTTAAAAATTACTCAGAATACAAGCAGAAGGTCATGTACATTTTCTCCAATATTCCTTTTAACACAACTATAGAGTGGTTATTAGCCAACCTTGCTTTCCGCGTTAGCTTTGTTCTTGCTATCCAGTTCAGTTGTACAATGTTACAAAGTGTGTCACTGATAGGGATGATTTTAATGGATTTTTTTTTTCATTGCTAAAGGAAGTAATGATATAGCAACTTCACAGAATAGCAACGTTTTTGGGAGACGAACTGTCATTTCATTCATGTCACTCAAACAGCAAATGTCCCCCTTCATCCTTTCAGAAAAGCAAAACATTTGGTATCCTCTTTATTTCAGAGCTGCTACCTTTCTAAAGGGCCCTTCAAAAACATTATCGCATGCCACAAATCACTCTTTGGAATTCAAATGTTAAAATTCAGAGTGCCAAACATACACTTGTGCCTGTCAAACTGGTTTTATTCAGCTGCATGTTTAATGTGCATATGTATATGCATGCATATCTTTTACCTTACAAGTACCCCCAGATGTTGTGATATTTTACCTTACAAGTACCCCAGATGTTGTGATTGCAGCCCCACTACTGTGGAACCAACTCCCGGAGGAAGTACGGGCCCTGCGGTGTTTGGACCAATTCCGCAGGGCCTGCAAGACCTTTCTCTTTAAAATGGCCTTCACTTAATGCTGAGCCAAGATAGATTCGCTGAAGATGTTTTTAGCCACTGAATTTTATAGAAGATCTGAGTTATAGCACCATAATGTTAATTTAATATAAGTCGATTTAAATGATGGTTTTATCTAAGTGCAATTATTGTGTAGTATGGTTTTACTGTGTATTGTATTTGTGTGTTGTGAGCCGCCCTGAGCCTGCCTTGGCGGGGAGGGCGGGATATAAATAAAAAAGTTATTATTATATTATTATTATTATTTTATTTAGTATTTGTTTTTCCTCTCAGTTGGACAAAGAAAAGGAAACATTACAAGCCGCAGAAATTCTCGCTTCACAGATAAACTTCAAATGTAGGCTATTTTATCTAGCACACACTTTCAGTCCAAGATATTTCACTGTGAAATATTTTGACCTAGTTTCTCAAGTTCACCCCAAAAACTTTACCTCTAAAACAAAAACACTTTATCATTAAAATATGTAGGCTTACCTTACCATAGATACCATGGGCTGAGGTTACTGATGCACAGGTGATTGTGGATATTTCTTTTACTTCAGCTGTTAATCCATCCTTCCCAAGATACTGGTATAGCACAATTCAGACTCCATCTAGGGAAATCACATCCATCTTGGGAAAGCCAAGAGACCTCTTTGCTAGAATGCTTGCCCTGGGATTCACTAAGATCAACCCAAAACAAAGCATCAGGATGACTGGTAACTGAGTTACTGAAATCCATTTCAGGTATCTAGAAAAAATTAGAGCTGTCGGAGTGATTTAAAAAAAAAAAAGTTCCTGAATTTGGTGAGCCAGTTTGGTGTGGAGAGCCAGTTTGGTGTAGTGGTTAAGTGTGCGGACTCTTATCTGGGAGAACCGGGTTTGATTCCCCACTCCTCCACTTGCACCTGCTGGAATGGCCTTGGGTCAGCCATAGCTCTGGCAGAAGTTGTCCTTGAAAGGGCAGCTGCTGGGAGAGCCCTCTCCAGCCCCACCCACCTCACAGGGTGTTTGTTGTGGGGGAGGAAGGTAAAGGAGATTGTGAGCCGCTCTGAGACTCTTCGGAGTGGAGGGCGGGATATAAATCCAATATCTTCATCTACCTCACAGGGTGTCTGTTATGGGGGAGGAAGGTAAAGGAGATTGTGAGCCGCTCTGAGACTCTTCGGAGTGGAGGGCGGGATATAAATCCAATATCTTCTTCTTCTTCTTCTGAATTAAATTATCTAAGAAGGAACAAGTACTGTATGCAATGGCTACTAATGTCAGAATGATCCTCAACGAGGAAACATCTTTTTGCAAACCATATGATGTAACAGCCCACAAAGAAGGAAAGGAAAGGAAAGGAAAGGAAAGGAAAGGAAAGGAAAGGAAAGGAAAGGAAAGGAAAGGAAAGGAAAGGAAAGGAAAGGAAAGGAAAGGAAAGGAAGTTGGATAAACCAGCAGACGGCAATGCTGTTCTGCTGGGGAGCCACCTTTGCCCTCTCAGATGGCGAGAGAGGCATGCCTTAGTGACTGGAGCTGCATCCAGGTGTTTGGGGAGGAGGCGGAGGCTGATGTACTTGCAATCAGCCTGCTTCCTCCCTCAGACAACAAAAAAAAACAATCCCTGTGACAAGAACAAACTACCAAACTTTTCACTACTTTTGAAATATGTTTCTATACTTCCAAATTATTTATATAGTTATTTTTTAAATTTTAAAACCGCTTCACAAAAGTTCACATTGACAACCATAAAAAAACACTTAAAATGCTTATAAACAGAGCCCATAGTTATTAACTGATACAGCATACAAATAACTAGTTAATAATAGACGCGTTTCGTGTTTCACACTTCACCAGTATTATGATTTCTTCCACTTGTGCTGTATATTACAGGGGAGTAAGCCAGTTCCTTTCCATAGAAGCATAGCAAAGCCTTCAGCTCCATTGCTGGCCACAAAACTCTTCATGCAGATTGGATACAAACACAGAGGCTTCATAAAGGCACCACCCATTGTTGCAATATGGGTGCGGCCAGACGTACCATTAGTGGCGACACAGCTCCGTCTCGCTGACGGATTAAATGTGTTCGTTCAGACATCCACATCTGGCAATCGAGCGTGATCCAGCGTCATTCCGACTTGCTGCAGATCAGTGCCGCATTAATTTGACACCACAGAAAGTCCGGCCCTTTTTCAAAGCAGCGACACAAGATCGGCTTTTTGTTGTTTGGACAGCTCACTCACGATACTGCCTCCCACCTTGTTTTTGAAAAAGAGCCCCAGCAGACATGCGCATTGCCAGATCATCCGGGAATCTGAGATGACGCTTCTGCTTCTCCAATCAACACAGGATCGGGGGGAGGGGGGGGGGACGTTATCCCGCTTTTCAGAACAGGAAAAAACATCTTTCTTTTCAATGTGAGGATTTCAAGATATCATTGCCACTGCCAATTTCTAGGAAAATAATTCCTGCCAGTGCCTTGGTTTGGATCGGCAACGTTAATTCCGGAAACTTTCCCCCTTCCCCCCTGCCGCTGAAGCAATGTTTGATTTCCCAGCTCCAAGCAGTTGGGCACATGCTCAATGGACCCCCCCCCTCTCAGAAATCACCATCACCGTGTGATCGATCAACTGCTTCTCACTAACGGGACCAACTCTTTATACGACCATTCATGTGAACGCTGCCATGTCGGATTTTTCTGCCCCAGTCCAGAAAAAGGCTCTTTCGTCTTGCTTTAAGTGGTCCGTCTGGCCGCACCCATTTCTTTTCATTTGGAGCAAGCCACTTTATATCTGGTTCCAAACCTTCACTGCTAAGTATGGCATAATGCTCTCCAATAAATTTAGTAATGCAGCAATGAGACCAAGTATGTATAAGGAGTAAGCAATAAATGAAAAAGTCTTGTACCATTTCATAAATATACTTTCTTCCCTTATTGTGGGAAAAACCTACTTTATGGCATTTGCACAAGACTTTGCTTTATTAAGTGCTGTTCTAAATTGCAGGATCCAAGATAGAGAACACAATCCACAAATAGGAAAAGGCCTTGACTTGCTCAGTATTGGAACCATCAAGAAACCATTGAGATGGTTTCCATTTTCTAGTCTTGGTGAAACTAGGATAATAGATTTTGGGTAGTTAATCACTAAGCTTTCTCAACAATAATAACTGGAGAAAGACTGCAAGACCCTTCTTAGTCCAACCCTACTTTGGGACAAAATCACAGCATTATCTACATAGATCTTCCTTCCTTCCTGGCTGGCTTTTAAGGCTGTCTAAATGTTCTCTCTCCCCTCCACCAAGCCCTACTATAGGGCTTAATATTCTGTGACATTCTTCCTTCCTTTTTCCTTTTACAGAAAAGAATCCAACGCTTTCTATACACAAACCTTAATTTAGGGGGTCTTTTAACCTTGTTTCTCGCCTGACTTCCTGTTCCTTTCAGCGATAATATTTTTGCTAATACCAACCTTGGTTGTGGTGACCTCTCTTCTTTTGATCTCCTCTATTAAAGCTATCAGTCCTGGTGATCTCTTTTCCCACTTATCCTCTTTTAACCTGCCCACTTCCCTATACTTAGGGTACACTTCATATGCAATCACACACAGGGAATGAACTCACAGGTTTTTCTCTACTACAGCAAACTTCGAGTGAGTTATTACATACATTACATTTAAAATTCCATTTTTTTCCTGCTATTCAACCATCCTTTGTGGCCAATATAATTGATTTTCAGAATGTAAATTTGCCTCCTATTCTTTTCCATAACATGTCTTTTAAACACACATATATACCTAGGGTACAATCACACTAGCAGTTTGGCTCAACATAACCACCCCTCCCCTCCAGATTAAATGGGGATAATCAAAGCACACATCTGGCTCCCATCCATACATATCCTTACCTTACAGTACAATAACCCCTAGATTAATCAGCCACTGGCAAATTCAGGTGCTTCCCCAGCAGGTTTCTGGCCATTTGATTACCTGGACGTGCCATGGAAATGTGTGAGAGGTATGATTGTTCTACTCCATTTCCAGTGCATCTGTTCCCCCCGCCCAACCCCATAGTGAAGTGTGTTTCAGCACCCCCATAATAGAATCATAGAGTTGGAAGGGATCTCTAGGGTCATCTGGTCCAACCCCCTGCACAATGCAGGGAACCCACAAACACTTCCCCCTAAATTCACAGGATCTTCATTGCTGTCAAATGGTCATCTAGCCTCTGTTTAAAAACCTCCAAGGAAGGAGAACCCACCACCTCCCGAGGAAGCCTGTTCCACCGAGGAATCGCTCTAACGGTCAGGAATTTCTTCCTAATGTTGAGCCAGAAACTCTTTGATTTAATTTCAACCCACTGGTTCTAGGCCTACCTTCCGGGGCCACAGAAAACAATTCCACACCATCCTCTATATGACAGCCCTTCAAGTACTTGAAGATCGTGATCATATCACCTCTCAGCCATCTTTTCTTCTTCTCACCCCCAGCTTCTTCAACCTTTCCTCATAGGACTTGGTCTCCAGACCCCTCACCATCTTTGTCGCCCTCCTCTGGACCCATTCCAGCTTGTCTATATCCTTCTTAAAATGTGGTGCCCAAAACTGAACACAATACTCCAGGTGAGGTCTTATCAGAGCAGAGTAAAGTGATACCATCACATCACGTGATATGGACACTATACTTCTGTTGATACAGCCCAAAATTGCATTTGCCTTTTTAGCTACTGCATCACACTGTTGACTCATGTTCAGCGTATGATCCACTAAGACCCCTAGATCCTTTTCGCACATACTACTGCTAAGACAAGTCTCCCCCATCCTATAACAATGCATTGGATTTTTCCTACCTAAATACAGAACTTTAGATTTATCCCTGTTAAAATTCATTTTATTGATTTTAGCCCAGTTTTCCAGCCTGTCAAGGTCATCCTGTATCCTGTTTCTGTCTTCTTCTGTGTTTGCAACCCCTCCCAATTTAGTATCATCTGCAAATTTAATAAGCATTCCCTCTATTCCTTCATCCAAATCATTGATAAAGATGAACAAAACAGGTCCCAGGACAGATCCTTGAGGCACTCCACTTGTCACTCCTCTCCAAGAGGATGAGGAACCATTCACAAGCACTCTCTGGGTGCGATCTGTCAACCAGTTACAGATCCACCTAACCGTAACAGGATCCAAACCACATTTTACCAACTTGTCAACAAGGATAGTATGTGGAACTTTATCAAAAGCCTTACTGAAATCAAGATAAACAAATACTGTGAGCAAACTCTAATGCCAATGGGGAGAGGCACAGAATGCATCTCTTCCAATTTCCTGGTCATGGACTGCTCTGTCAAATGTATAGAGAATTGCAATTGGACACCCTGGCAGTAGGTTGATATCTAGGGCAGCAATGCAGATGTTTCAGGAGAGGGAGTTCAACAAGCAATGCAGGGGCTGACAGATCTTTCTGACAGGAGAGTGTGTACACTTCTCTGCCTCTGGACATGCACAGGGGGTCTTTGAAAAAAAACCGAGCCGCAGGTCCATAGTTGTGGTGTGTTGCTGATGTGAATGGCTGACCACAGGCTCGTGCCACTATGATGCTGGCTTAGTGGGCACTGTCTGATCGACATGAAGCAGAGCAAACTTAAGCAACTTTTTAAAAGCTGTTGTGACAACCTGCCCATCTGACCACACTCATAGATTCAAAGATCCCATCTAGAGTTGGATGTGCATTTGTGCATTTGTGCATTCATATATACATGAATCCCTGGTTTCATGATACCACAGCCATGATTCTTACTTGATGTGTCACTTACTTGATGTGAGAAGGGTGCTCCAAAGAGTGATGGTAAGAGCACAGAAGATTTGTGGATGTTCTCTCCCCTCATTGGTGGTTCTGTATAATATGGGATGTAAAAGGAAGATACAAATGATCGTAAGGGACCCTTCACATCCGGGCCACTTGCTATTTGAGATCTTACCGTCAGGCAGGCGATATAGAGTGTTGAAGGCTAAGACAAATAGATTCAAGGGCAGCTTCTACCCGAGTGCGGTGGTTAGGCTAAATGCAGGGTTATGAATGGTTATTTGTTTTCAGATGCATTTAAATGGTCTATGTATATGTCCTTTTTTGGGGGGTGTTGATGTGTTGGTATGTTGTAGAAGAGCACCTCATTTCATTGCTCTCATTTTCTTTTTTGAGAACAATGACAATAAATTTATCTATCTATCTATCTATCTATCTATCTATCTATCTATCTATCTATCTATCTATCTATCTATCTATCTATCTATCTATCTATCCATCCATCCATCCATCCATCCATCCATCCATCCATCCATCCATCCATCCATCCATCCATCCATCCATCCATCCATCCATCCATCCATCCATCCATCTATCTATCTATCTATCTATCTATCTATCTATCTATCTATCTATCTATCTATCTATCTATCTATCTATCTATCTATCTATCTATCTATCTATCTATCCATCCATCCATCCATCCATCCATCCATCCATCCATCCATCCATCCATCCATCCATCCATCCATCCATCCATCCATCTATCTATCTATCTATCTATCTATCTATCTATCTATCTATCTATCTATCTATCTATCTATCTATCTATCTATCTATCTATCTATCTATCTATCTATCTTTGTGCAATGCCTAGGACAGAAATTAAACATGGATTAAAAAGTATAATCTTTCACAGCACACACTGATATTGTTGCCCTGGTTAGGTTTCAGAAAGGCAGTGGGACAGTTTGCTTTTAACCCACTCTTACAGGTGCTAATATAAAGCCCCTATAGCTCTTTGGATTTCACTTCTCCTTGCTTTTTTATTTTCATGCAGTTTTCAGTTTCCTGTCACAACGTATCCATTTTTAAATGATTGTTTAGCTATTATTGTACATCATGCATGTATTATAAATAATAATGAGAAACACTTTATGCATTAATATTTTAATGTCCTGTAATGTAAAGTGTGGTAATATACAAATAAATAAATACTATTTACATTGTGTATACTTCATGTGCACACAATAAAAATAAACATAAGAAATCAATATTCAACAGTGAGGAACTATAAGAGATGACAAAAGTCCAAATGATAAAAAGAACAAAACAGGGAACACTCTCTAAACCCTATTCTAATCTCTGAAGTTTTCAACTGGTGAAATGCGTCAATAGATTTTATACAATAGACAAATATCGTATTTTACATGAGCTCTTTTTCTTACTTCTTCAATTCAATTCAATTCAATTCCAGGATCTTCAAAATCTCCATGTAAATGGTTATCTCTTCTCCATTATCCCAAAGCAGGGACGCGTGCAAATAAATTGAATTGTTTGTTCCGACATTCTCTTGGCTGGCTTTGTTCTATATTTCATTTTTTCATTTTATTTTTTCATAGCCCTTTAAAAGCATTTCACAGGTGTTTGCTGAAACTCATTAGATTATTTGGAACTCCTTCATGCTCTCTAAAAGGCAATTAAAATGTGTCTGCAAATTACTTCATGTGATCTAAAGCACAGCTGCCTCTGGTCCTCTCTGCTGTTGTGCTCTGTGTCCAAACTGAATGAAAAAAGCTGCTTTCATACCTGTGGCTTATAAAGGCAGACATGACTTCACAAGTGATTGAAATCCTTGGCACTCTTTGATTTACTTTGCATTTATCTTTGTTGCTGTAATGAAAAGCAGAGCCGAGAAAGAGTTAAGAGAACAACTAGTAAATTAAGCAACTGTCGCCATTGATCTAAAACAGCCTGGACTTAAGTAATTCAAAGAGGCTAAGAAAGTGACACTTTTACCGACACAGAGAAGTCAGAAATGAGGACTTCCGGGTTATATCGCCTTGAGCTCAGTGTGGGGTCCATGGAGCTTGTCTCTAGCGGCCCCCCTGAATCAGGTGGTTGGAGAGGTGTCACAGATGTGGCATCTCCTGGGAGACACTGAAGGGCTTTCCTTTCGGTATGGGGCTCTGCAAGAAGCCAGGGGTATAGCAGCAACTGTTCCTGTCCTTCTTGTATGCCCTGAATCTCCGCTGCCATGATCACCATCACGGCAGTAAGAGGTGAACACCCGACCGCTTGCTCTTTTTTCTCTTAACAAGCTTCTGATGCATCGCTTTCCTACCTCAAGCACAGCAATTCTACTCGGCAAGTAAGTTTGCTTTCAATACCACTGGCTAATGGGTCGTTTTGCATAACAACCAATGGGACAGTTCAAAGGAAGAGAAAGAGGCGAATTCCCCGCCACACTTTCCCATGATTGAGGCTTTGAAAAAACAAAGAACAACTTTGAGCATTGGCAACAATTTGAATTAGACTGAATATAGATACTCAAATTGACCTGGATTATAATTGAATATGTGTTAATGAGATTATTATCTGGCTATAATATAGTCGAACAAAAAATGAAATACCGTATTTTTCGGTCCATAAGATGCTCCGGACCATAGAACGCACCTTCCTCCTGGGGGGTGATCAGCTGCCTCCGCCTCCAATCCTGGCGCTTTCCCCATGCCTGCCTGCCTGGCTCCAGCTCTGCTTCCAGCAAGCGCTGGGATCGCTCCATGCTGCCCCCACCGCAAACCCAGCGCTTCGCGAGCGCCGGCTGCGGAGGGGGCAGCGTGCTTCCTTCGTGCCTGTCTGCCTGGCTCCAGCTCTGACACTTACAGCAAGCACCAGGATTTCTCCCTCCGCCCTCCGATGCCGGAGCTTGCTTTAAGCATCAGAGCTGGAGCCAGGCAGACAGGCACGGAGGAAGCACACCGCCCCCTCCGCAGCCGGCGCTCGCAAAGTGCTGGGTTTGCGGTGGGGGCAGCGTGGAGTGATCCCAGCGCTTGCTGGAAGCAGAGCTGGAGCCAGGCAGGCAGGCGCGGGGGAAGCGCCGGGATCAGAGACGGAGGCAGCGGATCGCCACCCCCCCGGAGGAAGGTACATCCTATCGTCCCTTCGCTCCATAAGACGCACACACTTCCCCCCCACACTTTTTTTGGGGGGGGAAGTGCATTTTATGGTCTGAAAAATACGGTATATTTTAGAGAGATTTGTCTTTGCCGCCTGAGTGCAAATGAAATGCCAACAATCAAAACACATGGCTGGAGGAGATTTGGAGAGAAAGACTAATGGTCTCTGAGTTACTTTTCAACTTTGATTAATACACTGAGTTATTTGGTAGAGAAAAATGGCATTACCAAGCGAAATGTTTTATAAAAAAGATATAATGGATACCATAACTTCTCTAAAGCAAGACCTTGGTTCATTAACAGAGTTGATAAAAAAGCAAATGGGAGCTTTTATGTTGAAAGCTAGCGAAATCTCAGATCTACATGAGCAGAGTTCTAAAGAGATCTCGCTGATGTCTGTGGAATTGGAAATGGAGAGTGCTCTGCTGGGAAATGAACAGAAGAAAACCAAAATGGAACCTTATTGCACAGTTAAAAAGAAGGACCAGAAATCGAGACTGATTGAAGTTTTTTCGAGAGGAACAAGTGGTGTGGGATCCTTACTATTTTTATTGAGAGGGATGATTGCACTAAGAAGAGAGAAGGTATGTCTCAGCAAAAAAAATCAAGATGTGGAAAACTTGCAGGAAGAAGGGTTTTTAAACTGTTTCTCTCTCTGTGGGTAATTGAATATGGAACTCTCAACAAGAACTGACATGTGATTTTAAAAGGCCAAGTGAGATTTTGGAGACATATTAGGTTGTTCCTCCTAGACCAATATGGATATAAGAGTTAAAGGACTGAAAAGTTTTGAAAATTTTTTTATATAAATAAATAGTTAACTTGGATTAATTTTTAAGAAGGCAGACAACACAATTATTCTGTAATCTGGTAGATCTGCTCTTAATATGTTTGTTTGGAGAAATTGTTTATACTGAGACCGATAAATTACGTTTTTTTCTGCTTATCACTTTTTTTTATCTCTCTGCGTTTTATGATATTTTAAATCTGATTTCTTTTTCTTTCTGTTTGAAATAAGTAAGTTAGAAGGATAAAGATATTTGTTTCTTATGCTCATTTAATGGCATGTTCATGTGAGAGGTTCACTTCCAAACGGGGCCTCTAAAAGGTCATGCACCATTTCCACCTGATCACTTGAAAGCTCAGTTTCTCTACTGGCTTTTATGTAAAATCCCTAGTGAATTTTTAGAGGAAAAATGGGAGGTGCATTTCACCTCAGAGCACATTCAATGATTCCCAATAGAAATCCTTTCTTAGTGGTTGTTTACATCAAGAAAGGAATGTTCTCCCTGAATTTCTAGTATCTAGGTCCAGGGGGGTTGACTGGGGCTTGATTTGTAGGTCATGAGACCTGTCTTTATATATTTCAGTAATAAGCAGGGTTTTTTCCCCTGGGGGAATACAGCAGAATGGAGTTCCGGAACCTCTTCATTGAAACAAAATTCTTTAAAAATGTTTAAAAGTTCATGATCAGCACCCATGTGTTTCTCCTTCATTTCCCTCTTGAGAGTTCTGGCACCTCTTTTTCCAGAAATAAAGTCACATAAGGTTGGGGAAAAGGACAACCACAGCTTCAGCTCAAGCATGGAGAAACCACAAATGAAATTTTGACTATCTGATCAAAAGAACTTTCAGATCAAATCACTGTGGTCACATCTGGTAACATTCCTGTACTGTAGCTACAAACAAGTGCGCAAGGTTATTATGGTGTGGAGCATGCTCTATTGTGCTCCATTCATAAATAAGCTTTTGCACATATAGTTCCCATGCAAAATCCCATGCAAAAATGTGTCAGGTAATCTCAAGTAACATATTCCTCAGTGTGATCCTTTTAAGAAAGGAATGTAAAGATCTATGTTACCCCTACCCTCGCAAAATGTTTCCACAATCTGTTTAAATGCCCTCAATTCTATTAAATCAGGAAATAAAAAGCAAAAGGGTAAAAATGAAAATAAATGCAAATGGAATATTTCCTTTGCTTAGTGCCCAAGCAACATGACTCACTAAGATAATATGCATGAATGTATTTTCCACACTGATCCAATGAATGCAATAAAAATAAAAGAGATTGCTCTACGTTTCCAAGGTCAAATTTATACTGCAAACCTAAGCAAAGTTAAGCCCTTATAAGTCACATTGAAGTCAACGGGTTTAGAACGATGTAAAGTTGTTTAAGATTGCACTGCCAATCACTCATTTTGTAGTAGAAACAATCATACAATGTTTGGGATGGATTTGTGTAAAAAATTTATATAAAAGCATTCATTTTTAAAAGATTGCTGCATAAATTAAATTATGACTTACACAGTCTATGGTTAGATAACATTTAGAACTCATAGGCAAACACACTTTAAATAATAATTAAACTTTGCTAATAAGTAAAACAGTATCAGAGGGCAGATTTGCTAAAACCCGCAGCTTCAGCTCAAGCATGGTTGTGGCTACTGAATTTACTGCTTCAGTGTGGTGGCTTTCCATGCAGCTCCAAATATATTTATATATCCACACCAGCAATAAATCTCTTTTATAGGCATAGCCATGCTGTACAGATGAATTGTATGATGGAAATGTGCACACATTATTGGAGTGCTGGGGAAACCACAATAGCAGCCAAACTGATTAAATAATATGCAAACTTCTCTAAGGAATTAGGAGAGTTCTAAGAAAGTTGATTCTCCCCACCCCGCAAATATTTTTCATTAAAACATTATGCTATTAATATGCAATTTCCCTAATGTTGCACATACAAAATTTAAAGATAGTTATGCAAAAAAAAGGGGGGAAAGAAGGATGTCTCCTTGCTTTCATCATAAACTGGAATCCCTGTTACTGTATTAGTGTAGTTCCAGCAAGAGGTTCATTAAGGAAGAAATTATTTGTTTGAACTTGGAAGAAAAAACAGAATTTTTCAAATTCAGATTTCAGGAAAGGTATCCATAACAGCATTCTGGATTATTCAATTACCCAATACCATTTCAGAATTTTGATTCAGGGTCCCCTCCTCCCTTTTTTTTTTTTCTGGGGGACTGGAATGGTTATTTTTCAAGCAAATTACATGAAAATGTCAGGGAAACTTGTCCTACCTGTCCACTAAAGACTCCCCAAGTTTCAAACAGATAGGATCAAGAAGTAAAATTCAATAGGCCATTTAACATCCTTCTTGTCACCATTGTTTCCTATGGAGGGAGGGGGGTCATGCTGTCTCCAGGACAGAAAAACCAAACACAAGACCAACCACTGGCCAAAAGCATCCAAATGCAAATAGAAACAACAAGCCAAATAGAACCAATGCTGAACAAGAGAATCACAGAAAGACCACAGGACAATGTGGCAAGTCCCAAAAAGCCAACATGAAATCCTAGAATCCAAGCTAATTAAGCAAGATACATTGTTGTAAGACTAACTGGTAGCAGACAAGCCCCTCCTCTTGCTGAGGGGCAGTTTATAGCTAGAAAATCATTAACACCCTTCATACAATATCAAATATCATAAATAAAATACACTGCCCGACCTAAAATGACACAAAATGAATGTCAGCTAGAGACAAAATCTGGACATATGGTTTGGAAAGAGCAGCTGGCCAGCTAATGATGTCCTCCCCATCCTAAAGAGATGCATCATTTAGGACAATGGGTCTTCCATGACAAATTGCCTCACCCTGGATTAACCTCATCCACACCCAGCCTTACTTCTCTCACCCATTTACACTAATTAAGCAACACTTAACACTATTCACAAAACCTGGTAGTTTTTCCTGCCTGGTACTTAGGGAGTCATCAAGCACTATTAGCACCTATAATCCACCTGAGATAAACCCATCAAGGTTTTCCCAAATCATTGTTCACCTCCAAACCCCCATCAAGTTACTGTTTGTCCCAGGGAGCATTTCCCCCTATAATTGTAGCACTCTGCTCCATAGTAACCTGTGTGCATGTGCTCTCAATGTCATACCTCACATCCCCAAATTCATTTGGGTCCTCTCTTCATCACTCTGTGAAATTTCTCTACTACCTCCATGGACCTCACTCTTCAAGACTGGTAACTATAGCCTCCACTGAAATTGCTTTCTCCCATCTCCTCCTTGATTTCCTCTTAGCTAGCTTGTGTGTTTTCCATGTGTTTGTATGTGTGTGTGTTTTGACAGTTTCTATTTCTTTTAATAAAAACTTTTCCTGCTGGATATTGGTCTAGTTTATTTCAAATGTTCTCTTAAGGGGAAAAAAATCCCCATAAACATTGGTGGAAAATCCCAGTTATCTTCTCTCACTTTGTCTCTTTTAAAGCTAATTTTCCCCAATTATATAGGAGTCTGCCTCTTTGGGTAACATATGAGGATTGATATCAAACCACAGCAGCCAAGTAGAAACTAAAGCCAGTGTGGCAAGCCTAACAGAACCAACTGCAAACCAGAGAATCCAAGTCAAACCCACCTGATATGCCAGTACCAAGCAAGATACAGATATAAACATGCCACACATACACATATACACTAAGATCACCCAGATTCTGCAGTCTGCAGCCCATACTGACACTGGCTTACAGAAGAAGTCCTTAATTACTAGACTTCCTGTTTCCTTACACTACTGTAAAGAAGCAATACACCGACAATATAAAGGGAGATATCATGGTGTACCATACTAGGAATGTATACAGCCTTGTGCTAATGGGGAAACTGAAACTGTAGGCCATGTTTTACAGCATTACCCTTTCTATGATGATCTTAGATATACTTTTATTGCTCCTGTCCTCTTTAAAAAAAAAATACTGGTAGATCTGAAGAATCACCCCATTTTCTCTTGGACCATGAGCCTTGGATTATGGATAAAATTGCCAGATTTGGGGCAGCTGCTATAGTTTCTGTATTAATGTAATATTTTGTATTTCAGCTAATCTATGTTCTGTTTTTCTATGCAAATATTTTGGTACTGTACTATGCTGGTCTGTGATTTATACAATTTATTCATTCAACATCATTGAGGCTGCAGTTGGGGTGCTGCCAGCACAGGTGTGTGAGGCGGACACTGGCAATGGACAGCTGCTTAGGCTGTCCCTCCTCCAGCTGTTGTGACTCAGCAGCAGGAGAAGAAGCAGCCTGAACTGATTTTTGGGCTGAATTTAGGGGCTACTAGTTACACCTTTCTCTCTTTCTAGGACTACCAGACACGAAGACCTAGCAGAGATTTGGAGGACATATTTATTTAATTAATTCATTTTATATCCTGTGCTATCCCGCAAAGTGGGTTCAGAGCTGCTCATAACATATAACAAAACAATAAATAGCAATTTATAAAAAAATACCAAATTATTTCATCTAGATAAATCATTTGCAATAATCTGTTGATGGCAGCTTACCGGTTTTTAACAACAGTGGTTGTTGCAACAATGTCAGAGAGAGCACGTTTCTCTTAGGAAAACCAGAAACAGCTGGTGCCACTGCCAACTGCGGCAAGCAGTGCCCTAAGTCAGATGAGGCAGATAGAGCAGACTGATCAAACTGAGCAGGGAAGACTGGTGTCATTTGGATATCCACTTCCTCAGCCAAAAGCCTGGTGGAACAGTTCCATTTTTCAGGCTCTGCAGAATGGTAATACATCCCAAAGGGCCCTGATCTCAACCAGGAGTAAGTTACATCAGGCAGGGGCCAAGACTGTAAAGGTCCTGTCCCTGATCATGGCAAGGCAGATGTCAGTGTGCATTTGCAATAAAAAAGGCCAACGCCATGTTGGAAATTATTAGGAAGGGAATTGAAAACAAATCAGCCAGTATCATAATGCCCCTGTATAAATCGATGGTGTGGTCTCATTTGGAGTACTGTGTCCAGTTCTGGTCGCCGCACCTCAAAAAGGATATTATAGCATTGGAGAAAGTCCAGAAAAGGGCAACTAGAATGATTAAAGGGCTGGAGCACTTTCCCTATGAAGAAAGGTTGAAACGCTTGGGGCTCTTTAGCTTGGAGAAACGTCGACTGAGGGGTGACATGATAGAGGTTTACAAGATAATGCACAGGATGGAGAAAGTAGAGAAAGAAGTACTTTTCTCCCTTTCTCACAATACAAGAACTTGTGGGCATTCGATGAAATTGCTGAGCAGACAGGTTAAAACGGATAAAAGGAAGTACTTCTTCACCCAAAGGGTGATTAACATGTGGAATTCACTGCCACAGGAGGTGGTGGCGGCCACAAGTATAGCCACCTTCAAGAGGGGTTTGGATAAAAATATGGAACACAGGTCCATCAGTGGCTATTAGCCACAGTGTGTGTGTGTATATAGAAATTTTTTTGCCACTGTGTGACACAGAGTGTTGGACTGGATGGGCCGTTGGCCTGATCCAGCATAGCTTCTCTTATGTTCTTATGGCCACTGTGTGACACAGAGTGTTGGACTGGATGGGCCGTTGGCCTGATTCAGCATGGCTTCTCTTATGTTCTTATGTCCTTTGGGCAAGGGACTGCCAAGCAGTGCTGCTCAGAAAAATGCAAGGCTCTTTGGGGCACATACAGGGACAGATGGTCCCACAGGTATGCTGTTCCCTGGTCACATAGGGTTTTAAAGGTTAATACCATAACACTGAATGTGATCCAGTACTCAACTGGCAAGCAATGCAGCCAGTCCAGCACTGGCTGAATGCGTATCTGCATAGACTTCCTAGTCAGCAGGCATGCTGCTGCATTTTGAACCAGTGGAAGCTTCTGACTCAGACTAAAGGGTAGGCCTACATAGAGCAAGTTGCAGTAGTCTAACCTGAAAGTGATCATTGCATGGATCACTGTCGCAAGTGATCTTTCTTACCATCATAAGAAAGATTGTAAAAGACTCTCCACCATTGTGGATGGTGTCAGTGGCACTCCCCCCCAAGGGCTGAAAACTGGATTCCTGATCCCATTCCCCCCTGCCCCCGACTCAGGTACAGAACCTCCATCTTTGCTAGATACAGTTTCAGATGACCCTGTTGCAGCCAACCAGCCATGGCTTGCCATTTAAAGCCCTGTCCAAATTTTCTGTGGTGGAGTCGGGTTGGTTGTCCATCAGCAGATACAGCTGGGTGTCATCAGCATATTGATGACAGCCCAGACCAAACGCCTGGATAAACTGGGTGAGGGGGCACATATAGATGTTAAATAACATTTTTTCTTTAACTTCTTGCTTGATGTTGGAGGGAAGGTGCAATAGTCAGGTATCTGTTACCTAGCCTATGTAATTGCCGCATTGTGCCCATAAGAAGTTCAGTTGCCAGATGAAGCATTGGGTCATATGCTTAAGATTGCCTGTGAGAGCATGACTCTGCATAAAAAGGGGTAATGAGATGTAGAGCAATTTTTGCTGTAATTAGTTGTAAGCATGGACACTCAGACCAGTGACTAATGCATTCTTATTTTACTTCTCATTCCTTTGGCACCTCAGGGAGCCAAGATGCTTGTTATCCTTGTGTCCTCTCTAAATGTATTCGTCACCCCATCTGCACCACAACTTACAGAATGAGTTGCTTTCTGCTATAGAAACCAAAATTCTTGTATAGTCCTATCGGATGAGCCATACACAAGTCTTTCCAATAGTTCTCCTATGGTAGATATTAGGTAGAGGGCTTCTCAGATACTTACATTGTTTTGCCACCAGCAGATAGCTGAAAAAGAGAGGGAAATGATCTGTCCTTTACAGAAACATGAACTAAAAGGTAATGAGCCAACAAATAGCCACACATTCAGAGAAGAAACTCCTGCAAGATAAAGGGGAATTTTCTGCATGATGGCAATCTAATTGCATCACCTCTGTTCAACAAACAAATTAATGAGCTGAGCTAATAACTAGACAATCTAGTCCCCAGTTTATCAAGTCAGGATACAACTTTGTGCTAGCCCCTCTTCTGAATGAGTATAAGAATCCCGTTCGTGTGGCGGAATGCTTTTGACTGGCAGTGAGGCTGAGAGTTGGTAGGAACTATTAAAGGTGACATCTACACTCTGTTGAAGCTTTATGCTATGCATTTGCCCACCCACCTTCCGTATTCAATAATGTGGGGTTAGCTGCTTTCCTTTTGAGACTGAACATTGTGTGTGTGTGGGGGGGGGGGCTTCAAACTGGCACAGGAGGGTGCTTTTATTGGGAGATTTGTTGAATTTGTTAAATTTTAATTAGGCCTAACCAAATTCAAACTAGATAGACCATAACTAGGGAAATAGTGCAGATTGCTACTCTTTTAATAGTACTGATTGATGACCATTCTGATGCATAATGGAAGAAGGTCCATTCCCCAGCTGGACTATTATTGGTTCAAGTGGTTAGGTGGATTGGGGGACATAATTCCCTTTTTCCTGAACAGTAGCAAACAAAACTTTATATGCTTCAGTGTGTGTAGGTGGAGGAAGATAAGGCTTAATTCCTCTTGGTATTGTTTTATATTGAGGCCATATTAAAAAAAAAAAAAGCAAGCGGTATTGCTGGTCAGCACTGGAGTCAAGTCTGAAAGGCAAATCTGTCCTACGCACATCAGTGAAGGAGGCTGATGACATGCTTTTCTGTACCCCAATCCACATTATGTTATACTACATAGCAATGTCCTTTGTTGGCATTATAAAACTGCTTGTATAGAAAAGGATAGGATGAAAGAGAATGCGGGAATAAAACATACACATGTAAAAAAAAGCATATTTCATCTTTCAGTTCCATTCTTAAAAAGTAATGAATCAAATCAACATAAAATAGAAGAAGAAGAAGATATTGGATTTATATCCCGCATTCCACTCCGAAAAGTCTCAGAGCGGCTCACAATCTCCTTTCCCTTCCTCCTCCACAACAGACATCCTGTGAGGTAGATGAAGATATTGGATTTATATCCCGCCCTCCACTCTGAAGAGTCTCAGAGCAGCTCACAATCTCCTTTACCTTCCTCCCCCACAACAGACACCCCGTGAGGTAGATGAAGATATTGGATTTATATCCCGCCCTCCACTCTGAAGAGTCTCAGAGTGGCTCACAATCTCTTTTACCTTCCTCCCCCACAACAGACACCCTGTGAGGTGGGTGGGGCTGGAGAGGGCTCTCACAGCAGCTGCCCTTTCATGGACAACCTCTGCCAGAGCTATGGCTGTTGTGGGGGAGGAAGGTAAAGGAGATTGTGAGCCGCTCTGAGACTCTTCGGAGTGGCGGGCGGGATATAAATCCAATATCTTCTTCTTCATCATCTTCTTCAATACATTTATCCTATATCATAATAAGAAGAAAGCATAAGAATATATATATATTGACTGTCCGCCACGAGAGCCAGAGCCTTTTCAGTGGCAGCCCCTGCTTTGTGGAGCACACTTCCCAAAAACATCAGGGCCCTTTAGGACTTGCCACAATTCCGCAGGGTCTCCAAGACTGAATTGTTTAAACTGGCATTAAACATTTAACGGGGTAGGTTGTGTAATAAACACCAGCATGTCATCAGCAAACACGCTTAGTTTAAAAGTCTGACTATGTATCTGAACTCCTTTGATGGCTGCTGTGTTTTGCACCAGTTTGTGAAGTACTTCAGCAGCTAGAGGTTCCAGTGCCAACACGAATAAAATGGATGACAGCGGGCAGCCTTGACGAGTTCCATGATCCGATGAGAATGAGGTAGATACTGCTCCATTTACTCAAACTCAAGCCAAGGGATTAGCATAGATTGAATCCACCATTCTTATAAAACTGTCTCCAAAATTCATGTGCTGTAGCAGCGGGATTAGATAGGTGGTCTCCAAGGTATCAAAAACTTTTTCAGTGTCCAGAAAGAGTAACATTGTCTCTGGAGAAGATTTAGAGCAGGAGGAGATTATGCTGATTGCTTTAAAAATATTATTTGCCAGGTCATGTCCTGGTTTAAAGCCAGTCTGGTTAATATGCATGTAATCTGTGATGAATACAGACAGATGTCTAGCCGTAAGAGAGGTAAAGATTTTATAATCCTGATTCAGGAGTGAGATATTTATTTGTTTGTTTGTTTGTTTGTTCGACCTATATCCCGTCCTCCCTGCCAACGCAGGCTCAGGGCAGCTTACACGTTCATGTATAAACATGAAATATAAAAATACATTAAAACATACGTTATGTATGCTGAATTGTACCAAGGATCTGGGCATTCCTATTTAGCTCATTGGAGTCGGAAGAATGGAGCTTGGGGAACTAGGAACAAAGGGCAGCAGGATCTTGATATCGGCTGCCCTGCACCAATCATAGGGCCCTGGCCAGTTTGAATGGCCCAATGACCTGCTAACGTGGGAAAACAGAGTTGTATATAGTAATGGCACCGTTGGCCAGTTACTCAGTCTTGTTAGTGCAGCCCTATACCATGCTGTCTCTAATAAAGAGCTGCTATCACTGTTACCTCTTCTCCTTGATGCTTTCAACCCATTATATTATAGTGGCAACAAAAGTGGGATCCTGGTAGGCAATCCAGCAACCAGCACCGCACCGTGCAACAGCCGTTTCCTGCTCCACGCATCTCACCACCATCGCTGAAAAAGGTTGCCATGCCAGGAACCGAAGGTGAGCACTCCTGCAGACTCTAGCGCATCCGTGCCTGCAACGGCTCTGACCAGGCTGCTGCACCAGGGGATCACGGGCACCTTCCGGAGTTCAATCCCACTTACCGGTAGCTGTAGGAGAGATGGGAGAAGAGGCTAAACTTCTACCTCCTGTACCATGCCATCATGAATGAGCAAAAGAAGAAACAGCTTTTGCTCAGCATCTGTAGGGAGGACATGCTGGAGCTAGCAGAGAGCCTGATCTTGCCCATGTTGCTGACTGACAATGCTGCCAGGTCATCATGGAGAAGCTTACAGAACACTTCTCGCCCCGGCCAACCCAGACGTCCAGAAGCCTGAAAGTCCACAAACAGATCCAGAAGGCCAGTGAGACCATCTCTGCATTACTGGCAGAGCTGCGCTGACTCACCCGAGAGTGCACCTTCATTAGTCTTGAGGAGGCCCTACTCGACCATTTCATGGCTGGCCTCTGAGATGAGAAGCTACAGGTGAAGCTGACGGTACACAAGCCCCTCACACTGGTGGATGCACTGAGTCAGGCAGCCTCCTATGAAAAATCAGATAAAGAGCAGCGCATAACAGGGACCCACTAGGTCGACAGTGGATCCAACCTGGAAGAACCCGAAGGGACTGAAGCTTTGAAGGTACACCATACTGCGCAGAAACGTCCTTCTCTTGCTGCCACTGAACCAGCGACGACCTGAGGCTGTACCAGCTGTGGAAAGAACCATGAATGCTGCTCGTGCAAGTACCAGGATGTGGTCTGCCACACGTGTGGAAAGGTGGAAAAGCGTGAGTCTGCTGCTAGAAGTCAATGCACCAAGGTCAGGGAAGTTCAGCGCGACCGAAAAATGGTGGCCACCATGAAGTTGCATTCGTGGAGGACATTGAGGAGCTCACTACTTCAGGGGATCAGGTATGTTAGATTCCCATGCCTTCCCCTGATAAATTTAAGGTGACTGTGATCATTAACGGCAAGCCCTGCACCATGGAAGTAAACTCTGGGGTGGGCCAGACGGTCATCTTGGCCCGAACTTTCCGGCAGCTATGGTCTGACGGGGAGTCCCACTTACAGCCATCCCTGTTCATAGTCAGAGGCTTCCAAAAGTGAAGTGTCGCTGTCCTAGGGGTGGGGCGGTACCCATCAAATATGGTCAGTTCAAAGGCAGGCTATCCCTTATAGCAGTAGAAGGGGATCTATGAAGCCTACTGGGACAATCATGGTTTGATCCACTGGGGATCTGGGTCATGGAGATCCACCAATCATTCTTTCAGAGGGACTTCCAGGGCGTGTGTGAGGAATTCCCAGAAGTCTTTGACGGCACACTGGGTACTTACACCGGCCCTCCAGTAACCCTAAACCTTAATCCAAATGTGCAGCCCATAAGGCTGAAGGCCAGGCGAGTGCCTCTAGCCCTTAGACCCAAAGTAGAGGAAGAATGAGATCGCTTTATGGCGCAGGGGGTGCTGGAACCTGTAGCCAGTGCCAAATGGAAACCCCCATAGTGACCCCAGTTAAACCTAATGGGAGCATCCGCATTTGCATGGATTACAAATGCACAATTAATAAGGCTCTGCAGGACCATGCATATCCGATCCCCGTGGTCAGTCACATGTTGGCGTCACTTGCGGAGGCTAAAATCTTTGGCAAGCTGGATCTGGCTTAGGCCTACCAGCAACTCCCCATGGAGACCACCACAGCAGAGGCCCAAACCATAGTCACGCACAGGGGGGCCTTCCAGGTCAAGCAGCTGCAGTTTGGGGTCAACATGGCCCCGGGAATATTCCAGAACTTAATGGACTCTCTTCATGCTAGAAGTGGTCCAGATGTTTTGGAGTCTGTTGTATCCTGTGATCTTAATTAACAAATGCCTGGTGGAAGAGCGCCGTCTTACAGGCCCTGCGGAACTGTTGAAACTTCCAGGTTTGAGAAAAGGGCAGCCCCATGTAGAGGGCATTACAGCAATCCAGTTTTGAAGTGACCATGGCATGGATCACTGTCACCAAGTTGTTGCGTTTGAGGTAGGGGACCAACTGCCTTATCAGCCAAAGGTGATAAAAGGTTAATTAGGCAGTGGCTGCCACCTGGGCCTCCATTGTTAAAGAGGAGTCCAGGAATACTTCTAAGATTTTAATCTTTGGCACCAACATAAGTGGTGCTCCATCAAAGGTCGGTAATAAGACCTCCTCTCCCGGACCACCACAACTTAGATACAAAACCTTCATCTTCATTGGATTCAATTTCAGTCGACTCAGCCTGAGCCACTCTGCCACAGCTTGTAATGCCATGGTCAGATCTTCTGTGGAGGAGTTGGACCGGTGTTAGCCATGCTAGCATGCTGTGAAAGTTTCTTACCTGGGTCTTCAAACATATAGGCCTTCATGAAATGGTCTCTTCGAATTGATTCTTCAGCAAAAAGGGGCCTGAGCAACGAAAGTTACTGAAACAATGGCTAACAGAAAACTCTCACTAGGTCAAACTGACTGTTCTAAAGTACACAGTAACTTGAGTAAACGTGGAGAAGTATTGATTCGTTATGGGACCAAATGCCAGAGTTCTTTTGAAACTTGTTTTGTGAAAGAAAGAGAGGAGGGGGGGAATGGATTTTATGATAGGAATTAGCTGGTAAAAAGCAATTAACATCTCTTTTAAGGGTCTTAAGACTCTTAATTAGATGCCCTGATAGTGCTGCTCATTGAGAAAGATTGGGAAAAGGAATGAGTCACGTTGAAACTTTTTAACCTGAATATACATACTGAGAAGAAACCAGAGGAAGGGCAGTAGGCCAAATTAGCTTGGGTTGAAAATTCCCTTCCTGGATGGGAGGAGGGAAGAGAGCCTGTCAGAAGCTGTCTGGGTTGTAAAGTTCACAGCATGGTTTAGCTGACATACACACAACATGCCATAGATTTATATAGAGATCCAATATAGAAGTATATTTAATTAATATAGAGGTTGTTTTAATCATACAAGGATGTTCATTATTAGGGAAATTATTGTGGAGATGTTCCATAGAATGATGGGATTGATCAAAAGGCGGTTAAAAAGGATTGGGAATGAGGCCAAGAATTAAGAATGGGATTTTTAAGGGGTAACTCTTAGATTTAATACATTTCAATGGTAGATTCTTGTGTATTAAGAAGAGTGTATACATATCCATGTATAAATATAACATTGGTTCGCTATTTTCTGGTACTTAATCATGTTTTTGTTTTTTTTTTAATCTCAGCTCATCTGTTTAAGTCAGGAAAGGGATCTTAAGTTTCCAGTAGTATAAGAGCAGCTCACTCATTCATGTAAAGTTGTATTCCTGGTAGATGAATGTGTTCTAGGCTTAGGAAGAGGCCAGAGTTGTCATGTTCAAGATGGATTCTTTGATACAACATGGAGTTCTCTGACGATCTAGAGAAGGGCCAGAGTAAGAATGGGGAAAGAGTGTGGAAATTACCCCCAAAAGTTAGAATGACATTTGGCAGGGAAAAGATAGTGTTGATGTGGAAGGGACTTTTGCGGTGATGAGTAATGGCTTTCAAAGTCAAGGAGTTGACCCCTCATTCTGGATTGGTTGAATGGGGTGGTCAGATAACTTTGAGAGGTGGATAAAAGGATATTAGACCAGTCAATCAGGACAAGTTTAGTCTTAAATCCTCCACTTCATCCGTTGAAGGCATACGGAAGACAGGTGAGATATGCTACCATGCTATGCAACATTCTTAGTGTCCCTCTTTCATTTGCCACTTCAGTTTAGCTCTTCCTTCCCTCTTCTAGCTTCCCGTCCTTCTCTGGAAATCGGCTGCAAGGCTTTTGTGGATTTTTTCACAGATAAGGTCTCATCACTCTGTCACGACCTCCCTGTCACAGTTGAAACAGTAAGTGAACTTGAGGCTCTGAGCATGTCTTCAGGTCCATTTCTGGATCACTTTGTCCAACTCGACCTGGAGGAAGCTGACAGGATTCTCATTTCAGTGTGCCCTACAACTTGCGTTTTGGATCCGTGCCCGTCTTGGCTGATAAAAGCTTGCCGGACGGCGTTATGTGATCCACTTCGATCTATTGTCAACAGATCCCTCATAAAGCCTGTGATCTGCCCCCTCTCAAAGAAACCACCTTTAGACCTGACCAATTTGGCCAACTATCAGCTGGTGTAAAACCTGCCCTTTTTGGGTAAGATTATAGAGAGGGCGGTGGCAACACAGTTACAGGGTTTCCTGCAGGATGCTTCCATACTGGGCCCATTCCAGTCTGGCTTCTGCCCAGGCCACGGGATGGAGACGGTGCTGGTTGCCCTCATGGATGACCTCCTGAGACATTTGGATCAGGGCGGCTTGGCAGTACTGCTATTAGACTTGTTGCCTGCATTTGATACAGTCGACCACCAGCTGCTGTCTAGCTGTCTTGCCGATGTCGGGATACAGGGGTCTGCCTTACAGTGGCTCTCCTCTTTCCTCCAAGGTCGGGGACAAAGGGTGGCAATTGGGGAAATGCTGTCCCAGAGACACCCACTTATTTGTTGGTGCCCCAAGGGGCAGTTCTTCCCCCAACGTTGTTTGATATCTATATGCGCCCCCTTGCCCAGATAGTCAGGAGGTATGGACTGGGTTGTCACCAGTATGCAGATGACACCCAGCTGTATCTATTGATGGGTGGCCGGTCTGGCTGCGCCCTGGAGAATTTGGACCTGGCGCTGCAAGCCGTGGTACCATGGCTCAGGCTGAGCCGACTAAAGCTGAATCCAACGAAGACGGAGGTTCTCTATCTAAGTCGCAGCGGCCCGGGAAAGGTGATTCCTCTACCAGTCTTCGATGGGGAGGCATTGACACCAGCATCGAGAGTTAAGAGCTTGTGAGTCCTCAACTATGGAGACCCAATTAGCAGCCACTGCCAGAGCTGCTTTTTTTCACCTTCAGCGAACACGGCAGTTGGTCCCCTACCTTGAGCGCAGCGACTTAGCAATAGTGATCCTTGCCTTGGTCACCTCAAGTATCGATTACTGTAACACTCTCTACATGGGGCTGCCCTTGACTCAGATCCAGAAGCTGCAGCTGGTGCAGAATGCTGCAGCCAGGCTACTAATGGGGCTTCTCCGTCAGGAGCACATTCAGCCTGTGCTGAGATCACAGCACTGGCTGCCTGTTGCGTATCGAATCCATTTCAAGGTCCTGGTATTAACCTTCAAAGCCCTATATGGCCTAGGACCTACCTAACTGCGAGACTGCCTTGCCCCACATGTTCCCCAGAGAGCACTGCGATCAAGCTCTCAAAATCTTCTGACTGTCTCTGGGGTAAAGGAGGCTAGGCTCAACTCCACCACAGCAAGAGCCTTCTCGGTTGTGGCCCCAATACTTTGGAACACCCTTCCAGAAGCCATCAGGGCCCTACAGGATTTATTGCAGTTTCACAGGGCCTGCACGACTGAACTGTTTTGGATGGCATACAACATCTAACGGGAGAGGGCTGCCACCACATCTGGATCCATAGTGCTTTGATTACTAACTGCTTAGGATCTGTGCGCATGAGAAAGAAATTACATGACTCGCCTGAGTAGCACCATTGTTATTTATCTGATTGTTTTATTGTTTTAATATTGTTTTTGTTTACTGTCTATTTTATGCTGTTAGCCACCTTGAGTCTGTACAGAATGGGTGGGATATAAATTTAACGTAGATAAATAAATGAATAAAACAAAATAAATAAACTTTGCTTAAGCTTTGCTTTGCTAAAGACAATAGGCAAGACATTATGGGACATTAGATTTATAGCTATGTATTCCTTGTAATGGTTTCATGAAAATCCTGAATTGCAATTGGATTCTGATCTTAGAACTACGTATTAGCAAGTACTACTTAATAAATAGCCATTTATGTCAAGATTTTTGAGTCTGTTGTTTGCTTTCTCTCTATGGAGTTATCCCAGAGTCTCGGTTAAGGATTCCCCTCTTGCAAATTTGGACTAAAACCCTTAACCACAGAAGCTAACACTGGCCACCAGTCAACAGATAGAGCTGGGTGTCATCTGCATACTGATGATATCCAGCCCAAACCTCTGGGCAATCAGTGGGGTTGCAACAGCATCAGGGAGAGAACCGCCCCTTGTGGCACACCACATACAAGTTGGTGCCATCAGGATAGCTCTTCCCTTATCGCTACCCTTTGTCCCTGACCCTGGAGAAAAGAGGAGAGCCACTATAAGGCCAATCCTTGTATCTCAGCATTGGCAAGGCGGTGGGTCAGTAACTGATGATCGACTGTGTTGAACGCAGCCAACAAGTCTAGAAGCATCAGTACTGCCGAACCACTCTATCCAGACGCCTGTAAGATAGGTCTGTAAGATGCAGGGACTGAGACATCTTTACCTTGTTTTGGTATCACAACGATCACAGTCTCTGTCCAGGAGGGTGGCATTCTTCCAGAGGTTAGGATTTCATTGCAGGTATCCACTAAAGGTGAAATTAATAAGGAAGCAATTTTTGTAGAATTCTGGTGAATAACCATTTGGACCAGATGTTTTGTTGTTTTTCAATGATTTTATAGTCTGGAGAACTTCCTGAGGTTCAGTTTTCCAATTAAGAAAATCATTATGGGCTTCTGGGAGCATTGTGATGTGATGCAAAGATGTGAGGAAATCTATTCTAGGTAGGGTAGGATTCTTGGAGGTGTATAAAGTGTGATAAAAGTCAGCAAAAGTATTGACTATGTGAGGAAATCTATTCTAGGTGGGGTAGGATTCTTGGAGGTGTATAAAGTGTGATAAAAGTCAGCAAAAGTATTGACTATGTGAGGAAATCTATTCTAGGTGGGGTAGGATTCTTGGAGGTGTATAAAGTGTGATAAAAGTCAGCAAAAGTATTGACTATGTGAGGAAATCTATTCTAGGTGGGGTAGGATTCTTGGAGGTGTATAAAGTGTGATAAAAGTCAGCAAAATTATCGACTATGTGAGGAAATCTATTCTAGGTGGGGTAGGATTCTTGGAGGTGTATAAAGTGTGATAAAAGTCAGCAAAAAGTATCGACTATATCTTGAGATTTGACATGAACTTTATTATTGCTGTCCTTAATAGATGTAACCATCCTGGATGAGCGCTTACCCTTGACTCTCCATGCCAAGACATTGTAGAGACTTTGGGGAGTTGCTCCAAAATTTTTGTTTTAAGAAAAGGAGATTTTTCTGAATTTGTGTACATTCTGTTGTTTCCAACAGCTTGTGATGATGTAGCGGCTGACGATAAGCCTTCTTTCCTCCTGTTCCTTTATGAAGTTATTCCAGTTCTTTGATTTTATCTGTGAGTTCTTTAATGACAGATTGTTTCTGTTTCTTCCGGTGAGAAGACGCGGAGATCAAATGCCCTCCGAGGACTGATTTAAGGGCATCCCAATGAATGGCCGAATCTGTGTCATCGGTCTTGTTTTCTAATAGATATTGATTGATGATGGTTTCCAATTCCGATGTGCAAAGTGTTGAGTAGAGAAGGGACTTATTAAGAGTCCAAGAGGAAGGTCTAAGAGGGTTACAGTCAAACAACAGAACACTAGACAGCAGGTATGATCAGACCAAGTGATACATTTTCTGACACGCATGGCTCAGCCTGACAAGGTCTCCTTTTTTTTGTCAGATTTATTTATTTATTCACTTTATTACATTTATATCCTGCCCTCCCCAAATGGGCTCAGGGCAGATAACAAATGAGTTCGACACCCCTGGCATAAGGTATCTTGGCGAATTTTACAGGCAGCTGCAGAAAACCTTGCACAAGAAGCTGTAGTCTGCAAATTGACACCCATAAGAAGCTTCCTTGAAAACTCAGAATCACAGCAACCCAGGAACCTTCTGTGCAGAGGGAGAATAAACTTAACACATATCTTCTGACAGAACTGGCAAGAGAGCATAACATGTTCATTTGTTTCAATAACACCGGCACCACAAGGACAAACCCTCTCTAACATAGAAGTCTTTCTATATCTCCCTTCCAAAACTGCAGAGGGTAATACATGCCATCTGACTAGAAAAAAATGCTCTATGATGGGTAAGGGTCTCTAGAGACAAAAGGCAGGCTGTTAAAGCTACGAAATATCTTGTATTATCTGGAGCCAAAAAAAATGGTGCCCTGCTAATATCACATTGCCATCCAGTATCAAGCAGTACCTCCGTTTAATGGTTGCAATCGCCTGATCCAGTCCCATTACTAGGAGAGTTTGTGGAGAAAAACCTAGAGTCATTGAGTTATGATGAATTGCAGTTAACCAGGAGATAATGAAAAAGCAATCCTGAAGGATTAAAGGTGTTAAATCTTGCAGGGAATAATTTCATTTGAGCCAAACATTCATAGGGACCTACCTTAGGGACCGTCTCTCCCCACACGTTCCCCAGAGAGTACTAAGATCGGGCTCACAAAACCTGCTAGTAATCCCCGGGCCAAAGGAGGCCCGCCTGAAATCCACCAGGGATCGGGCCTTCTCGGTAACGGCACCTTACTGGTGGAACCAGCTGCCGGAGGAGGTGAGGGCCCTGCGGGACCTAGGGCAGTTCCGCAGGGCCTGTAAGACAGTCCTCTTCCGGCTGGCCTACAACAACTAACTGACACTGAGAATTTCTGGATGGAGCTAGAATGCATTTGACAGACCGCTGGTTTTTATGTTCTATGTTTTATTAATTTATTGTTTTAACTGTTACTATGTAATTGTTTTTAAGCTAAACTTATGTAAGTTTATATGTTGTGAGCTGCCCTGAGCCACTTCGGTGGGAAGGGCGGGATATAAATCGAAATATAAATAAATAAATAAATAAATAAATAAATAAATAAATAAATAAATAAATAAATAAATAAATAGATAGAGACCAGCAGGGTTTTTTTTTTTGTGTGTGTGTGTGTGTAGCAGGAGCCTACAGTAGGGCCTGTAACAAAAGCCCTGTAAGCTCTTGGAGGATTGGCTACATCAGGGGTGTGTGGCCTAATATGCAAAGGAGTCCTTACCCAGGCCTCTGTTTTAATCAGGTCAAACTTGCATAAGAAATGCAACTGGGCAGATGGAGAACCACCCTTAACAATTTTGATTGGATGCTTTCTAACGGCAAAGCAGGAAGATGAAGGGCCTAGTATTATCCCATACAGAAGACGGGGCAGAGTTTTGGCTTGATATAAGTTGAGCGCAGAAGGTACACATTGCCCTCCTTTAAAATTATTATTATTACTAGGATGGCCTGGGCAGATTTTCAGCCAATCTCAGCCATGCGCTCATGATGGGCATTCCTTGCTCCTGACGATTGTAACATCACTCCAAAATACTTAAAAGCTAGCAAACTGCTCTACCCTGTGACCATTGATGCTCCGTGCCCCAAATTTTAGGTCTCTTCCCAAAAGACATTTTTTTTGGTTTTTTTGATAGTTAATCGTCAGCTGGTTCACATTACAAAAGAGGCTAAATACTTGCAAAGCTCTTCCGAGGCCCATAGGAGTTCCAGTAAGGATTACTGCATAGTTGGCATATAAGAGTACAGAAATCTTTCTATTGGCTGAAGTAGGGGTGTGGAAATCAAGGTTATTCAGACTACTAAACATGATATTAATATAAAAATAAATAGCAATGGTGCCAGAACACAACCTTGTTTCACTCGTTTTGATGTAAAAATGGTGTTAGTAAGAGGTCCAATCCTGTTGTATCTGATTTTAAAAGATGTCTTAGAATATAAGATTTGCATTAAATGTAGGTGCCTTCTATTGATAGATATAGTCTCTAGTTTTTCCCTGGGTCTTTTCAAAGAAATGGAATCAAAGGCAATTTTGTCAATAAGAGAGCATGCAATGAAACTGTGGTATTGGTTGCATATTTATCATTTAAATGTTGCATAATCAGACTGTGTCCTAGAATGGATCTTCCCTCCAGCCTGTTCTTTAGCAAATAGATTTACTTGATCTAGCAGTGTTCCCTCTAAGCTGAGTTTGTGTGAGCTAGCTCACCATTTTTTAACCTCCAGCTCGCACATGTTTGTCTTAGCTCAGGAAAAATGGCCCCAGAGCAGACTAATTTAGCAGTAGCTCACAACTTTAAAGCCAGTAGTTCACAAAGTAGAATTTTTGCTCACAAGACTCTGCAGTTTAATTGCTAGCAGGCACAGATACACTCTTTGCTTAAATTTCTTTTAATGGTGACCAATGAGAGGGGCCATGGAACTGTTAAGAAAAGCTGTGTCTAAGTGGAAGTTTTCCAGTAAAGAACAGAAAAAAACAGGAGAAAAGTGATACAATCAGCTGCTTTGTTTAAGGAAAAGCAGGAATTTATGATTTTGACTGCATCTGAAAGACATTTTGGAGTCGGTACAGACGACAGAATTAGAAAGGTGAGTATATTAAGGTAGGAGAACGCAAGGACATAAGATCCTAAAAGGAGAATGGATAAATCAAGAGATGCAAAACGGTGGCAAGGAGTATAGAATATACCATTGATGAAGTAACAGGTAATATGGATTTTTCACATAGACTGAGGAAGCCCAACATAGCAGAACATCAGTGCTGTCAAGTCAACAGAGGACAAGAACTTAAATCAGAGGTTCTGAAGTGTCAGATTATCACACCTCAGGCCAGGGCCGTAGCCAGTTTTTTTTTAAAGTAGGGGGCTTTTAATTTTTATTTATTAAAAAAAAATTAAAAACCTGAATTTTAAAAAGAGGCCCCATCTAAAAAAAAATCCCCACTATGCTCCCTGACCTTCTCTCTCCACTGCCCTCCCCCGCTGTGGCTTGAGGGGATGCCCCACCCCCACGATTCAGATCACACAGGAGGTGTGGCAGTATCAGTGCCCAGCCTCCGCATGCAATTTAAAGACCCTGCCAACCAGCTGGTTGGAGAGGTCTTTAAATTTCTCCGGGAGGTGGGCAACTGCTCCTGTAGCACCTCCGGAGTGATTTAAATTGTGGAGGGAGGGGCAGCCTGTGGTCTCCTCCATGGCTTGGCAGCCTCCTCCCTTCCCCCCCCCCTGCAACCTTCAAATAGCTCTGGAGGTGTGGCGGGAGCAGCCGCCCACCTCCTGGAGTGATTTAAAGACCTCACCAACCAGCTGGTTGGTGGGGTCTTTAAATTGCACATGGAGGCTGGTTGCTGCTCCTGCAGTACCTCCCGTGCAATTTGAATGGCAGAGCAGGGGCATGTCAGCGAAGGTTCATTGAAGTTCCAAAATGAGCAGACTTAGTTATTTGAAACAAAGTTGCATTTATTGTATTCTCCAAAGTTACTTCAGCATGAAAGACATTGGAACTGATGGCTAGCAGTTCGAGTTATTAGCATTCATCATTCTACATCAAAGCAATCACAACTACCCCCCCGATTCCCAAAACAAAGGCTGTCTTTGCATGTGAGACATTTCACACGGCTCCCCCTTATCTTCTACAGTTGGTGGTTACATTTCCCGGTGGCAACATCCTTGCTGCCTCTGGGGGGGGGGGAGAATCTGCCCGGCACTCTCTACTTCAAAGACTGCCTAACAACCTTTGATATTCCTGGGAAGCTACTCTTGGGCTATTCCCTACTGCCCCCCCCCTCTACTACTCTACTAATATGGGTTAGTAAGCATATATCTTTATTAATCAATCTGGTTAGTGATCAGCATTCAGGAAGGGTATCAATGAACAGAGTCTGACAGGGCAGCCCTCAAAACGTGGTGGAGGTAGGAAGGGAAAGCCTCAGGCAGCCGCCTCCCCCGCTGTGATTCAAATCACACAGGAGGCGTGGCAGGGGCAGTCCACAGCCTCTCTGTGTGATTTAAATACTCAGCTGGTTAGCGGGGTCTTTAAATCACTCTGGGAGGTGGGTGACTGTTCTTGTACACCTCTGGAGCAATTTGAAAGGCAGGGGGGAAGGCAGAGGCCCCGGGGCTGGTTGGGGACCTTGAGTTAGGGCTACAGGCCTGCCTAAGGCTGTGTGACTATCTATGGAAGATAATAATGAGGAACTGGCAGACAGCAAGCAGAGACAGTTGACAAGACTGAAAGAAAGCAGCATTGGATTAGCCTTCTCTTGAGACTGGAAGGATACTGGGCTGTGGTACAGTTTCCAGCTGAAATGGTCTGGAATTTTCTCCTTTAACTAGCCGCTTTGATGCAAGAACCAATGTCTGAAACAGGGTTTTTGAGTCAGAAGCTGAATTATGCATTTTTGTTACAGTCTCCACTCTGAGGAGCAGGGGTCATTTTGTTGAAAAATAGGTGGTGGAGTCATTAGCATAACTTATTAACATATGCCACTCCCCCACCAGTCAAAAGCAACCTGATGCAAGGAAGGAGAGCCCCAGGCAAGCGAGGACTGCTTGACTGGCTAGAGATCCAGGTAGCCCAAGCAGGCCTCACTCACCTGGGGCTCTCCTTGGCTGCCCCCCCCCTCACAGTCAAAAGGCCAGCAAGCCACCAACCATAAGAAGTGGAGAAAGGGTGACGTGAACTTCTCCAGGGATTAATGGGGGCTGCTGGCAAAGCTCCTGGTGGCTGGCTGGCTGGCTGCTCTCCTAATCCAGGGTTTGTTATGCAGATGCACCAAGTATTCAATGGACAAGGTAGGTGGGGAGGAGAAGGGGGGCTGTTCAGGAGCTGTGCTCCTGTGAGCTCCTGCTGAATTCAAGGCCTACTGAGGAGAATACTCTTAGGAAAAAAAAATAACCATAGCAGCTGAAGATGTGGAAAGAGGAAAAACTGATTTAGAGGGCTAATATCAGAATAAATATAATAAATAATGACTTCAATTGTTTAATGAAGAATATCACAGATAGACTGCAATTCATGATTGGTGCTATTATACAATTTATCAGTACAGCGTTTCATCACATGTATGCTCGCAAATGGTTTATTTTGACATTCAGTTACACACCTTTTAATGTTTCATGCATGACCTGAGGAAACTGATTCTCAAAATACATTGATACCAGTATGAGTATCATATTCTGTACCAGCTTGAGGCTTGTCACCCTCTCTGTGTTTTTCATCACCCCCTTTTTGCCTTCAGTGATCAAGACATTCTGCTGTATTTCTTCTGCACCTAATGTCCGGTCCAAAAATAATAGACAAAACTATGTTAGGCAAAAGAATGGCAAGATATGTAAGAGAGGCTGGACAATGTCCAGGGTTGCCATATCCAACTCAGAAAATATCTGGGGACTTTGGGGATGGAGCCAGGAGACTCTGGAGGTGGAGCAAGGAGATTTTCCCATTTCCTAAAATAAATAAAATAAAAATACAGCAGTGCAGTTCCCCTGAATACAGTCTTCATTCCTCATCCCCCAGCAGCTGCAGTTCCACTAAATGAAAGTGAACATGAACACACACACTCTCACAAAGCAGCCAAAATAAACCCAGCACACACACACACTTTTGTGATCTCAGTGGACAATTTACTCACAGGGGTTGCTGAATGTAACAATCTGATTTATTTCAACTAACTTCTTCAGACTAACAGGAAAATGAAAGCGAAGCAGCCTAGGGGGTGGAGTTTTCCTCCAAATAAACAGAGAGACTCTGCTGGCTTCTCTTCCTTTCTCACATGTTTCACAAACTCACCAGGAAGACTCACATGGCTATGCCTACTTGCCCTGTCCATTCAGCTTTCCTCTTGCTCAGATTTAAAGGCACACACAATCCAAAACACAGGCAGTTTGCAGGCTTCTTTTAAGCCTGCACAGATTTAAAGGTACATGATGACTGTTGGAGTGGGGTTTCTCCCCACCGGCTAGCTGGCTAGTGGAGGGAAGGAGCCTGCAAAACCAGACGATCCCCCGCTACGACCTGGTGGCTTGCAAGCCTAACAATGTCATAGGAGATTAAAAGCAATGGAAAAAGTCCATTTCATGCTAGAATCATACTACCTTCCTTCACTTATTTTGAGTTTTGCAGATTTTAGAATCTCTTCCCTCCCACCCCCCAACGAAAATGATAATAATTTCTTCCGTTACACTCCGCTGCGCAAACATACCCAAAGTCTCTTGTTTCTTGTATGGGCCTTTCCCCAAAACTGGAATATGTCTTGTCACTTACAAGGTAAAATAGAAGTCTTTCTTTTGAATTATACCAGATTCGGTTCTGAAACCAGTTGTGGAATGAAAAAAATATGCCAGATCTCCCCACCCCTTCATTTTCTGCTCTGAGTGGCTTCCTCTTATGCTTCTAGGTGCCTTACCAGAGCTCTCTTTCACCCACTACACCTCTGATCAGCATATAGGCGGTCAGTGGAAGGAATACTTGGAACAAACAAGACAAAAGAGGCAAAGGCTAGAAGGAGAAATGGTAGGTGCACAGACCTCTCATTGTTGGTAGTGTCTCCCTCCTTCCTATGCATATTTTTTTTTAAAAGGGAAGGTCTACCAAATCCCATTGGAGCTCTCCATATGAAGATGATGCATCCACAACAACAGACTAATTCTTATAAATAGTTTATGCATCTTTGTGACCAAATACTGTTATAAACTATTTAAAGCCCTATATGGTCGAGGACCTGCCTACCTTAGGGACCGTCTCTTCCCATATGTTCCCTAGAGAGTACTGCGATCTGGCTCCCAAAATCTGCTCGTAATCCCCGGGCCAAAGGAGGCCCGGTTGAAGTCAACCAGGGACAGGGCCTTCTCAGTAACAGCCCCTTGCTGGTGGAACCAGTTACCGGAAGAGGTCAGGGCCCTGCGGGATATTGGACAATTCCGCAGGGCCTGTAAGACAGTCCTCTTCCGGTTGGCCTATAACTGATCGGCACCAAACTACAAAAATACTGAAGGAAGTTTATAGATTGCATATGTTGGATTGATGTAATGATTTTTTAAATGTTTTTAATTTCTTAATTATGTAAATTTTTATTATATTTAAAATTTGAATTTTATTGTTAGAATCTCTGTATTGTAAGCCGCCCTGAGCCCGCTTCGGTGGGGTAGGGCGGGATATAAATCAAATCAATAAATAAATGAAATTATTAAACATACGATGCGAATATATGCATCTCTGAAAGGTAATTACGAGCCAGTTCTTCTGACAAATGACACCAGGACCCTTCGGCAATTCCACAAGGCCTGCAAGGCAAAGTTGTTCTGCCAGGATTTTGTTGAGAGGAGCAACGGTTCCTTATTGCCAGACACCCTCTTTGTTTCTTCCCATCTGGACTCTCTGTTTTAAGCTCCCTCTCCAATGCCCCCAGGAGATGGCCTGGGATACCAGAAAGGGAATATACCAATTTATAGGACACCATCTGGGATCTCTTTTTATTGTTTTGTATCTGGCTTTAATTTTTATCAAACAGCATACTGGATTTTAAAGTTGTGTGTTTGTTTTTATGGCTTTATGCCCCTGTACATTACCCAGAGCTTGGTGTAGGCTGGGATAGGGTGAATGATAATAATAATAGTAATTATTATTATTATTATTCTGACTCTCAGAAGAAGGTGTGCAGCCCAAAGGAAGACCAGCACATACACACAAGTTCCCCCCCATCTTGACCTTTTTTCCTTAATGCTCAGTTTGGATTGATAGACTAAAGATAACACCGCATGTGAGAGCACCAGAAACGCATTCAATTGTGTAATAGAACAGACCGTGACAATTCTATTAGGAGCTGCAAAATATGACTTAAGATGCTCTTACTTACAAAGGCATAAAAAGCAAGCAGAAATTCCATGCCCTAAGAGGTCCTGCATGACTGCATTGCAATAACATAGTTCTATGTATATTGGTCTACAGCTGTGAATGAGCCCGAGGATTAAAAGACCTGATCTGACTTCACCCTCCTTTAGCAATCATTTTTAAAAATTCAATTACTTCACACAATATATTCCAAAGCAAAAGAGAAATGTCTTCCTGTTTTACAATATAAGAAGACCCCTCCCTGCAAAAACCTTACTTTTCATTCAATTAGCTACACCATAGCTACTGATTTTTTTTTACTATGTGAAGGAAAGGGTTTTTTATAAGTTCCATTTAAGCTTATCTTTTAGAGGAATTTTTTTAAAATGCCAAAGCCAGTCTACTCTGGAATTTAAAAGTACCTTTGTCACCAGTAGGCTTTATATCAAAGAACGTTGAAAGATGGAATGTACAGGAAGGTTTTACTGTTACAATTTCCAGTATATATAAGTTCACGTTGGTACCAAATTAATCACAAAGATTTCATATTCACATCCAAGATTTACTTAAATTGTAATTATCTCCTTCCATTCTATATCCTGCACTGGAGATATTGGCATACCATATATGTTATTGCTCAAGAAAGGATAGCGAGTTGACCAATGGGGAAACCAGTCCTACAGATTTCCTACAAAAATGTGAGTAGTTTGTTTTACCACAGTAACAAAACCAAAGCGCAGTACACCCCAGAGAAACAGAGTAATCCAACATCTGCCATATTTTCCTCATTTAACAATACAATTCTGTAAGCAAACTCAATGGCAGCCTAATCCCATCTACTGGCCATGGACCAATGGCACTTGCAAATCTCTATCCTAATGCTAACAGGCCCACCAGTGAAGATGGAGCCGAGACAGTGAGGCCCTACCCACAAGCAAGAAGTCTCTGTCCTCACCATTCTCTTGCACTATTTTCAGACTATTTTCAGTAGTCTCTGTGGTGGCAAAACTGAGCTCCCTCGTTGGTTGGGACTGGGAGGGACTGTGGGGTATCAAGTGTTGGCCCATCAAATATAAATCAACAGTACTTGTGTGCCAATGGTTCAGTCTGCTACTCTTTCCCACCTGAGTGACTGTTGCTAGCCCGCAAAGCCGATTCTCTCAGTGAAACGCAACCCACAGGTCTGGCAGTTACTGGCTCTCCCTACTCTCCCATTGGCCAAGTCGCCTGTTGCACTGATTCACAGAGCAGAAAAAGAAACCCTAGCCCTGATTGGCTGAGAGAGGGAGGAGGAGGGAAACAGCCAGAGAGACGCTTTCCTCGATTGGTTAAGAACTCTTCCCTATCCTCCTCTGGAAGGGGAAAAATGTTACCAGTAAGAGAGTTTTGGTCTGAAAAGTATCACTACAGGTCTCTGAGGGAGCACTCTTTGCGGCCAGTCCTGACTATGGCTGCCAGTTCCAGGTTGGTGGACATTCTGTGGTGGAGTTTTAGGGAGGTATAGGAGTCATTGCTTCAGAGTGGGGGCTGCCAGACCCAGGTTCTTGTGGAACCTGACTGGGTGATTTTGGACCTATCACAGACTTCCAGCCTAACCCACTGCACAGAGTTTTGAGAGGAGAATGATGTAAACTGCTTTGGTCCCCCCTCCCACTGTGGAGAAAGGCTGTCCTTTTCCTACATACAGGCTGTAGGGAAGGGGAAGGCAATGATCAGTTGATCAGAGGGGAAGATAAATGGGAGAAAATAGGGTTGCCAACGCCAGGTTAGGAAATTTCTGGAGATTTAAGGGATGGAGCCAGGAGTGGGTGGGGTTTGAGGAGGGCTGGGACCTCAGGCAGGTACAATGTCATTTCCTCATGAGGAACCACTGTTTCCAATCTCCAGGTGAGGGCTGGAGATCACTCAGAATTACAGCTGCTCTCCAGATGGCAAAGATCAGCTCCTCTGGAGGAAATGGCTGCTGTTCCGGGTGGACTTTTTGTCATTATAACCTGCTGAGGCCGCTTCCCTTTTGCTTTGGCCTTCATTGTGGAGAAGGACTGTCCTTTTCCTATGTAGAGGCTGCAGGGAGGGGATGGAAAGTTGAAGTCCAATAAATTCCCTTACAGAAAACAGCCACCTTGAGGTGCATACTCTATGGCGTACCATAACAAAAACAAGTCACGCAAAAAACCCCGGATCCTGCCACAAGCTCACATTGATGCTAAATGCCACAAGCTTGAATATGACAGGAAAATGCAGCAAAAATTCACGGCAAACAGAAGGAATGCTGAGCTTCAGCATCTGTGTGACTGTCGCCATGTCGCCCACACACTGCCCATAATTATTTTACCTTATTTTCATTCTAGGCCTCGTTCAGAGCTTTGAGGCACCATAGACATAGGGACACACACACACAGGGGTGGGGAAGCCATACTTTGTCTCAGCTATGGGATGGGTGGGAAGACAGCAAAGGGAGGCAGTGAATGAATATCATAGGTGGGGGAGGGGAGTGGGAAGTCAGCAAGGGTGCAGGTGACTGAATGTCATGGGTGTACAGGCAGTGGCATTTCAAGGGTGTGAAGGTAGTTGAAAGGAAGAGGTGGTTGGTGGTTGGTTGGTATTAAGACGAGGAGTGGTGGGGGTAAGTTGGGGGTGGGAAGACACTAAGGTTGGGGGGCACTCACCCAGAGCCTCTTTCTGGAGCCCATTGTATTTTTCTTCACAACAGACCTTGTTCCTAGTACCCTATATAAAAATGTAAAATTGTAAATTGCAGTCACAGGATGACTTTAGTATTAAAGAAAAAGAGGGTTGTAAATATTAACATGGTTTGGTAGGCACATGATATTGACCTACAGAAAATAAATAAGCCTATGTCTGGTTAGTGTCTGGATGCAGACATCCTTGGAACCCTATGTATATTATGTTAAAATTCCATAATGAAAGGAAAACATGGTCGGGGTTTACCTCAACACAGCTTTGTGGACTCCAAGGTTGGGAGACTGAAGCTAGTCACTGCACTAGGCACCCGACAGGCTACATGTGTCCTAGACTTGGCTGGGAGTGGGTCAGTGGGTTCTGCCTGCCCACTCACCCCTATGTAATTAGCAGTCAGTCATAGGCCTCAGTCTCTGTTCAGTGGGTCCTTTTTCTCTCCTACACTTTGGTTGTCATGGGGTCAGGTACGATCTTTTCTTATTGTCACAGCTGGAGCATTGGGACAGATCCTTTGGTTAGGTAGGCAATGTCTGGGTGCCTACATCCCATGGTTATGGGGACCACCCCAGCAGGGGTCTGTTGGAGCCAATAGATCAGCATGCTGAGCTTGGGTGCTGTCAGCAGGGCTCTCACCACACAGTGGCTGGCACCCATGTGGCTCTCACAGGGCAACTTAACCACTCCTAGGATGGGACCCAGCAGGCGGGCTGGGGGTCTAGGGTTCATTGAATGGAAGGTGGGTTGCCCAGTTCAGGATCCACCTCTATGAAGCGCCGAAGCTCCTGTAGTGTAGCCAATAAAGCTGTGGCCTGTTCTACCCAAATCAAATGTACTGGTTGTTCATTGTCTCACTTGCACCCATCCCCACTCTGTGCCCCTGGGTCCACAACTAGTTGCTAATAAAAACAACTCACACTATTATGAACATAAATGTATGGTTAGCTTTGGATGATATCTGTCATGGGTTCTTGCCTCTTCCATACTTCTTTCCCACACACCTTTGCAGTACTTACATAAGAAAGGGAATGCTGGGCCAGCACCAATAACTGCTGCTACTCAAGCAGTTTATCTAAGTTCAGAGTTCCAATGCTTGCAGAGGGCAATTGTTACACTGAGATGCTTAAGCTCAATTCTGTGAGCTATCCTGCCAAGTGGGATAAGGCTAGAGGAGTTGATTTGGCATGGCAAAATGAAATGTTTCCACTCTGACTGGTTTCATGAGTATGATTGAGTCCTTGCACAATACTGATCAACTACAGTGCTTATTTAATTTCTCAATTTAGCATTTTGACAAATGCTTTCCGTTCGTTTTGCAATATTTTACTTTCAACTGAACTTTACTTACACTGCCTTCATAAGTTTTATGTGATGGAGAGTTAGCAGGGGAAGTCAATATTTGGCATAGTAGTATGCAGCACTTATATCGTCTCAGAGATCCTTTTAGTGATCGAGGGCTGCGCTAACCTCAGATGTTTTATTAGCACTGTACAAGCATGGTTGTTTAATTAGGAGAAGCATGAGAATTTAATGCCTTAAACCAAAACTAAGATAAGCACTGAAGCGTAAAGCTCATGTTTAGCTTGTATACCACCAATGTGTCAGAATGCCCCCCCCCCCACCACCACCACAAGACAGAAACATCATTTATATCTCATTTGGCCTATGGACAAAGCAAAAATTTGATTATGTCAAGTAAAGCACCATGATTTGAGGAAATGTATAAAGATACTTTGATATCGTTGAAACAATGCTTCGGTAGTGTTACACCAAAAACATATCAAGACCTGTGTATATGTGTATAAAATAAAATACAAAACTCTGAAACTCAGAACCTCAGGTGTAATATACAGCAACAGATACAATTGCCAATGTAGTCAAAAGACTACAAATTAACTGTTCGTGAAATAAGAGCCCAGATTTTAAAACATGATCAGCTATCCACTTTAGTCAGTCAAAAACATCTGCTCCTTTTGCATTCCCATGATATAAATATCAAGGAAACAGACCTATAGATCAAACATTCACAGGGAAAAAATGCAATTTTTCTTTGTTTCTTCCCTTTCTTTGGCTCATTCCCATAATATCTTTATATTTAAATATGATCATGGCCCCAGAGTGTAGATTTAAAAAAAAAAAACACACAACCCATTGGGGATATGTAGAAATAGGAGGGATTTTTCTACAGCCCTAGGTGTCTCCCTCCAGGTTTGTGAAAGAATCAAAAAATGAAACACTTTTTAAAAAGCATATATTCTGTGAGCTACCTGGGTTCTGTGAGCTACCAACTGGTCTGCTCCAGAGCCCGCCTTTTCTTTACCATCGTCATAGCCTACTGCGACCATTTGTGTTGCAGCAGTCTAGAAGACAGAATACAAAATCTCTGGCAGAAAAAAAAGGGCATAGATACTTGAGTTGAATCAGCACTTGTCCTGCCATTAAACCTTATGGATATTGCAGAGGTCGTTTTGTAGAAAAAAATAAGTGGTGGAGCTCATCCAGGGATTGTTATGCAGCTGCACATACTATTCAATGGACAAGGAGGTGGAACTCTCAGAAGGAGGAGGTGGAACTCTCGGAAAGGTTCAGGAGCTGTGCTCCTGTGAGCTCCCACTGAATCCGAGGCCTGGATATTAGTACTCATCAGGATTAAACAAATCTTGCAAGTCACCTTTTAGTACAATTTTGTTTCCTATGGCAAGGTTATTAGCTGATTTTTTTAAATCAGTCCTAAAGAGACAACAGATATGTCATATGAAGAGGACTGGAGTATATTCAGATTTTTCCAGTTCATCCTTGATCCAACAGGTGATTTGTGAATCAATTGCTGGATGAAGTACATTCAACTGCTAGTTGATTTATCTATGCCATCCATTTACACCCTCCCCCCCGCTTGTTGCTGCTTCTCATTGTGGAAAGTGAAATTTGCCTGGTTGAATGTCTGAGAGTGCAATCAATAATATCAGCGGACTTAGACTGGAGCAACTCTGTACAGGATTACTTTGTGAGACGGGTAGCTTCTCTAGTGAGGATGTGAGCAGTTGCTGGTGGTGGTGGTGGTGGGGGGACGGTTATATCTTGATCCAGCATTTCATATGCCCTCATGGCATTTCAGTTGGGAAGAACATGCGGCATATCATTTTTATTTTAGATCTTTTCTCTAATTATTGAGCATCTGCCCTTCTAATTATTGTGTACTAGCATAAGCTCCAGTCCTCTTTATATGCAAATGTTGAAGTCTATATGCAAATGTTAAAGTAAAAGAGGCTGATGTTATTTATATGTACTGTATAGGTACCTGGCTGTGACCTGGATTGGCCCTGGCAAGTTCTGGGAAGGGAGATCACCAAGGAATACCAGCTCATGATGCGGAGGCATGAACATATGAAGCTGCCTTATACTGAATCAGACCCTTGGTGCCTCAAAGTCAGTATTGTCTACTCAGACTGGCAGCGGCTCTCCAGGGTCTCAAGCTGAGGTTTTTCACACCTACTTGCCTGGACCCTTTTTAGAGATGCCAGGGATTGAACCTGGGACCTTCTGCTTCCCAAGCAGATGCTCTACCACTGAGCCACCATCCCTCCTACATATGAAGCTGCCTTATACTGAATCAGACCCTGGGTCCATCCAAGTCAGTCTTGTCTACTCAGACTGGCAGCGGCTCTCCAGGGTCTCAAGCTGAAGTTTTCCACACCTATTTGCCTGGACCCTTTTTTGGAGATGCCGGGGATTGAACCTGGGACCTTCTGCTTCCCAAGCAGATGCTCTACCACTGAGCCACCCTCCCTCCCCTTTGAGGGACCAAAGGTCTGAGTAATGTTACTGCACCAGGATTTAGATTATTTAGGAATGGAAACTTTATCATAACTAAATGACCAGAACCTCTCCCTTGGCAGTGTTCTTGAAACTAGCCATGAAGGACCATGTCGTGAACTCAAAGGCGATTTGTATAATTTCAGGACTCAGGAAATACTGGAATTCACAGCAGGAGGGAAAGAATTCATGTAATAGCCCAGCAGTGTTTGCATGGCTCATTTATGCTTGCCTTTTATGAAATGAATATTGAGTTGCATAATGGAAGAATTGAAACAATTGTTTTCTCATGGGATCACACATTTTACAGCAAACATCAGAAAACAGCATTTCAAATTATTGTATTCTGTTTTAACTTCAGATTGGTAGAATACAACCTTCTAAAAGCCAGCAAACTACTTAAAAAAGAAAACTTCTGAATATTTACTGCTTTTGGGCTTTCCCCCAAGAGTCGTCACCCTGCATAGCTTATATGAGCTTCTTATTGGATCTTATAAAAATGAATATTAGTGAATGTGATGATATATAACATAGTCATCAAAAATCTATGCCTCCTTTAAATCCTTTTAAAGAAGTTAAAAAACCGACACCCCAGTAGTACTCCCTACAAACAAGTATATTTAATTACATTGCTATATACAGAAATCCAGCAAAAATGTATCATTTTAATTTTAATTTTAATTTAACATAGAATTTTAATGTTAAACCTTTGCAATGTTCAGGGTTTTGAAGGTACAAATCTTTTATTTATCGATTATATATACACTACTAAATTAAACATTGACACACACAAACCACCACCCAACCCTCCACCCAAGGAGCTTAAAAGGCTTCACCGTAACACAATTCTGATTTTCTCATGGTAAGTCCCATACTTTTTATCCAAACATATAGATAGTCCCATGTCTTCTTACAATCTCGTATATTACCTCCTCTTAATCTTACAATTAATATGTCCATCTCAGCTGCGTCAAATAGCTTTTGTAAAAACTCTTCCCTGTCTGGCAGTTTAGAGACTTTCCAGTATTTCGCGTACAAAATTCTCACAACAGTTATTATATGCAGCAACAGTTTCTTCTCTTGTCTGGGTAGATTCCCTTTATACACATTCAATAAATATAGTTCTGGGGTGCGTTGAAGCCTTGTTCTTAATATTTTTGTGCCCAGAAATTAATCTGGGCCCAATATCTTTTTGCAAATTCACACTGCCACCAGATATGGTAGAGGGACCCTTTTACTTTTCTGCATTTCCAACATTTGTTGGAATATTTTGGATAGATTTTACTCAATCTTTCAGATGTTAAGTACCATCGATACATCATCTTGTATATATTTTCTTTAAACACTGCTGATTTTGTTAATTTTAAATTTTGTTTCCAAATTTTTTCCCATTCTTCCATCTGAATATTGTATCCAAAATCCTTCAACCATTTTATCCAGCATTCTTTAACAACTTCACTTTGCATTTTAATTTGTAAGAGCCAATTATAAATTTTTGAAATGAGTTTCTGATTATCACTAATTATCATATCGAATTCGTTTAGATTTTTAACAAATCCTATTTCCTTATCTGACTGGTATTTGGATTTTACTTGGTTTCTCAGCCACCAATCCAGTTTCATGTTGTCATCTAAATTTAAGTTGTTCTCTTTATCCAATAAGTTTCCATAGTTATAATTATTTCCCCAACAATATAAATTAGGTTGGCTAGAAGCTTCTACAGGTGACAGCCAAGAGGGTATGTATGTATAGATCATATTTTTTACTTCGTTCCAAACTTTATATAACGATTTTCTTATCTCATGCCTGTGAAAAATATTATTCCTTGTTGGAGGCTGATACCACATATAAGAGTGCCAGCCTCTACCTAAACCAATACCTTCCAGTACTAATAACCTTTTATTTTCCAATGCAAACCAGTCTGTTAACCATACTAGACAGCATGCCTTGTAATATATATTCCAATCAGGCAAAGCTAGCCCTCCTCTTAATTTACTGTCTTGCAAGACCTTTAATCTAATTCTGGGTTTTTTGTTTTGCCAAATAAATATGGTAGTCAATTTATTCAGTTGATGAAAAAATGTTTGGGACAAAATAATTGGTATTGTCTGGTATAGGTACAAGATTCTTGGTAGTATATTCATCTTGATTGATGCAATTCTCCCCAGTAAGGAAATTTGTAGGTCCCCCCATTTATGCAAATCTGATTGGATTTCTTTTAAGATCTTGTCATAGTTATCTCTTTGTAATGCTTTTAAGTCATTTGTGAAGTATATACCTAAATATTTAATTCTTTTTTCATAACTGAAGCCAGATTTGATTTCTAATTGGGAAATTTCATCCTTAGTCATGTTTTGGGTCAAAAAATTAGTTTTCTGGATGTTCACTTTAAATCCTGATATTCTTCCATATTCTTCTAATCTCTCCATCAGACGTCCTATCGAAGCGATGGGGTCTTCTAAAATCAATAACAGATCATCTGCACAAGCTCGTACTTTATATGCTTCCCTCTTGATCTTGGTACTTTTAATTCCATCATCCTCCCTTATTTTTATTAATAAAAGCTCCAGTGTTAGAATGAAGAGCAAGGGAGATAGTGGACATCCTTGTCTAGTACTCCGTTCGATTCTTATTGCTTCCATGAACTGCCCGTTTACATTAATTTTTGCATTTTGTTTAGTATAGATGGCTCTCACTAATTTAATAAAAGTTTCACCACACCCGATAGCTGCTAATGCCTTTAAAATAAGATTCCAATTGACGTTGTCAAATGCCTTTTCTGCATCAAGGGCAATACCTGCAAACTGCTTTTCGGGATGTATTCGGTAGTACTCTAGGATGTTCATAAAAAATCTTGTATTTTGTCTTATCACTCTACCAGGAATAAATCCTGTTTGATCTTCGTCAACAACAATTGAAATGACCTTTTTAAGTCTGTTGGATAAGATTGCCACAAATATTTTATAGTCGGCATTTAAGAGCGAAATTGGCCTATAATTGCAAATATCCGTAGGATCCGTCTCTTTTTTATGTATCAGCGATATCAATGCCTCACTCCAAGATAGAGGCAAATTAGCTGTTAGTTGTGTTTCTTCTACTACGCTTTTGTACGGGATCAACAGGGCCTCTTCAAATGTTTTGAAAAATTCTATCGGTAATCCATTGTGGCCAGGAGACTTGTTACTTTTCTGTCTTTTCAGTGCCTCTATTATTTCATGTATAGTGATAGCGCTCTCTAATCCTTCCCACTGCTCTCTTGTTATTTGTTTGCTCCCAATTTTTCCAATATATTCCTCCTGTGATTGTTGAGCGATCTCTTATTTTTTGTAAAGATTCTGATAGAAATCTTGCACTATTTTATTCATTTGGGATTTTTCTGAGACTTCTTCTTTGTCTTCATTTTTGAGTGATCTTATACTCCCCCCCTTTCCTTTCTTAATTTATATGCTAGCCACCTGCTAGTCTTATTGGCATTCTCAAAATAGTTTTGTTTTGTCCACTTCAGCTTTTTCTCTAATTCTTCAACCAATAATAAGTTTATTTCATGCTGTAGTGCATAAATCTTTATTGTAATTTCTTTTGTGTTTTTAACTTTTTGTTGTTTTTCCAAATCCTTTAATTCTGTTATCAAATCATTATAAGCTTTCATCCGTTCTTTTCTCCTTTTGGTAGTATAGCTAATTGCAATCCCTCTAAAGAAAGCTTTGAATGCATCCCAAATCACTAACATTCAACAGATTATATTCAAAAAACATCTTTATATCTTTTTTGGCCTTCTCAGTAAATGCTTCTTCTTTTAAAATTTGCAAATTCAGCGTCCAACGTGTTTTTCTTGGAGCATCTTTCAAGGTAATCTGGATTGGGTTATGGTCAGCATATGTTTTGGGATTAATATCTGCTTGAATTACCGACCCACCCAGGGAGGCCGACAACCAGCACATATCTAGCCTAGACCAGCAGTTATGTACTTGTGAGAAATAAGTATAATCCCTTGTTTGTGGATTTTTCATCCTCCAAATGTCTATTAGATTGAGCTCATCCGCCATTTTAAAAAAGGCTTTTGGCAGTTGACTAAGGGGGGGGGTTAGCCTTGGCTTTCTCATATTTTTTGTCCTTCCCCATATCAAATACAGCATTATAGTCACCTACAATACAGAGATTCTCGAAACCATAACTTGATAAGTTTTCATGTAGCGATGCATAGAATTGCTCTTGGTTATTATTTGGCGCGTATATGTTACCCAGGATGGTTTTGTTTCCGTTTATCACGATTTCTATTACTACTATTCTACCTATCTCATCTTTATATATCAGTTCAGATTTTATGTGTTCTTTCACATAGATCGCCACACCTCTTTTTCTTAATATCGCATGAGTAGTAGAGCTGACCGAGTTTTTTATTTTGTAGAAATTTTATGTCCCCTTCTTTTATGTGTGTTTCTTGTAAGCATATTATTTGAGCTCCGGTCTCCAGTCTTCTGAAGTTGCAAAAAAGTCTTCTTCCTTTTTTTTTGTTTCTTTCAGTCCATTTATGTTAACAGAAAAAATCTGTAATCCAGCTTTAGTCGTCATCTTGCTGCTAAGTTACTATCCGGAATTTTCCTTTTCTCTTTTTGTGCTTGAGATCGTGTCTTTATTCTTTCTCTTTCCTTTTTCTGTAGATCATTTTCCCCTGCACTGTTAAGGTCAGGATCTTCTTCTTGGTCTTCTCCAGATTCCGATTCCTGTCCATGTGATTCTACATATTTCTCCCAAAATTCTTCCATCTTTGCTACTGTCGTTAAATTGTATCTCCTAGTTTGATAGGTGAAAAAAATTCCTTCTGGCACCAACCATCTGAATCTTATAGAATGTTTCATAAGCCAACTCGTTAATTTTTTGTATTCAACCCGTCTTTTCCTTATAGACCAGGGTATATCTTTTAATACTTTAATGACCTTGGCTTCCCATTTCAGGCCTTTTTCCTTTACTGCCATCCAAATCTTCTCACAAGTCGCCATTTGCGTAAATCTAACTTGAATCTCTCTTGGGATGTTCAGTCTTTTAGTATGTGCAGATGCCACTCTTCTTGCCCATTCAATCTCCATCTTCCCATTTTCCAACAATTGTTTTTCATCAATGGCTAGCAGTTCAACAATCTTATCTTCAATATTTTCCTCTTTTTCCTCCGGGATGTTTTGGAACCTTAGTATATATGCCAGTTTCTGCATCTCCAATCTAGCTACTCTGTCTTCTAGTTCTAGTAGGTTGGCTTTGTTTTCTTGTGTCCCTATTGATGTTGCTTCTCCTTGGTCCTTCAGTTCTCCTACTTTGACTGACAATTCGTGTACTTGCTGCGTGTTGACTAGCAACTGTTTTTGGAATTCAGTTACTTGTTCATTTGTTTTCTTGATTTCCCCCATTAATTCAGTCTTAATTTCTTCTAAGGCTTCCTGTTTCTGCTTGAACCCAGCAATCATTATGTTTTGTAATTTTTCCAGCGCATCCTGATTTGTTGCTGGGGCCCCCAATTTACTTCCCCCTCGTGGGGTACCTTGACCAAGTTTTTTAATTTTAGGATCCATTTCTATGAATTTTTAAGCTCTCTCCATTACTCTTACTTCCTTCAAGTTAACCAATTCTTCTGCCAACCACTCAGTTCCCTGAACTTTCTTATTGTTTAAAACAATACTCAATTAAATTTCCTTTAAGGCAATAAATTACATAGAAATACAATTCATTAGCTGCTGAATTAACACCCCAATCATTTTCCATTAATTCCTTCTCAAATCACCAACACCATCTAAAAATTTAGCTAAACATTAATCAGGTTTCTTATCAAAATCAATTTATATCAATTCTTATCAATACCTTATTATACTATAAATGCTATAAATCACTGTCATCAGGAGGAGGTCAGCTGTGTGCTCTTAAACTACTAAGCTGTTTCAATTAATGCCAAGTTAATACTAGATTACTACTAAGTTTAAATTCAGTCCCCTTCTTCTTCTTCTTCTTCTTCTTCTTCTTCTTCTTCTTCCTTCCTTCCTTCCTTCCTTCCTTCCTTCCTTCTTCTTTCTTCTGTTCTTCCTCATCTGTCTTCAGCCTTCCTTTCCCCTTCTTTAAACTACTTGTCTTTATCTTTCCCCAATTCTCTCTTCCACAAAGTCCCAGTACTTTCTGTTTCTTTCTAGCACTGTCCTTTACCACTCTTCAAGGGAGAGGTAGCCGCCATACAAGATAGCTAAAAACCACTTCTCCCTTCTTTAAACTTCCTATATCTTCTCAATAGTTCAAAGTCCCGTACTTCTTTAGTTGCTTCTGAACGCTTTCCCCTCTTACACCTTCGTTAGCGTTAGTCCCGTTCAACTTCTTCCCCAGACCCTCTGCTACTTGCAATAACCAATCAGTACTTTCTTCTACTCACAGACCTTTCCCCAGCGCCATCGCCATTTTCTTCCTAATTCCGTTCTTAATGCTTGCCATTCAGTCTATCCGCCATTTCCACCACTCCTTTCCCCTTGGTCAGTCCTTCTCTTTATCTTTTTATCTCTTCAGTTCTGGCTATTCCTTCCTCTTTTCTTCTATTTCTTTACAGACATTCTCCCTCTTTCTCATATAGTCCACCTTCCCACTTATTTCTTCTTTCTCTTCTCCGCTCCATTTTCCACTCCGTTCCCTGTTGTTTCGTCTACTCTGTTTCCAATCTGACTCCGTCTTTCCAACTCCCTCCACTCCTCTTCCACCACCGCCTCTGTCTCAGGCTATCACTTTTCTTCCTTATGCAGCCCTCATACAGATCTAAATCCAGTCCAGACGCAGTCTGTTCCGCTTCTCCGCTACTCCGCCACTTCGCCACTCCACATTCTCCGCCACTCCGCCAGACCGCTTTTGGCTTGCAATGTTCAGGGCTTTTTTGTAACAGGAACTCCTTTGCATATTAGGTCACACACCCCTGTTGTAGCCAATCCTCCGGGAACTTACAATAGGCCCTGTACTAAGAACCCTGTAAGATCTTGGAGGATTGGCTACATCAAGGGTGTGTGGCCTAATATGCAAAGGAGTTCCTGCTACAAAAAAGCCCTGGTAATGTTCATTTGTTGTCCTTCAGTTCACAACAATTGGCAATACTATATCATCTGACAGCTATGTTTTCCTATCACAGATGAAGTTCACAATAAATCCACAACCCAGCTGAAACTGGGAGGGTAAAAACATACTGTAATAAACTGACAAGTTAAGACAGAGGCAAATGATCAGACAGATGATGAAGGGAGTGTCCAAATGCTACCACAACAAAATTGTGGGATGAAGACTGAGGTGAGGATGACTTTATATTTTGCCTTTCGATATTTGGCCTTCAAATTACTGTATTTTAATAGTATTTAACGCCTGCAGGGAAGGGCAGCCTAGAAGTCAAAAGAAACTAACCAACAAGCAAGCAATAAATAAATAAATTAGAAAAGAGCTAAGATGGCAAGGACAAGGCCAAAGCCTCAACTTAGCTAGCCAATGAGGGGTAGCCTTGAAAGGCTGTTTAAAGCCCAGACCATGCCTTTTTCACTTCCTATGAAGAACTTGATCCTCCTCCTTACTGGCCCAATGGCAAGGGAGAACATTGCCCATTTCTCACAAGCATATTATTTATTTATTTATTTATTTATTTATTTATTTATTTATTTATTTATTTATTTATTTATTCATTCATTCATTCATTCATTCGATTTATATCCCACCCTCCCCACCGAGGCGGGCTCAGGGCGGCTTACAACATAAAATCTAAAACAATAAAATTAATAAATATTAAAAGCATATACAATAATTAAAACAGTGAAGCAAGAAATAAACAGTCTGACAGTTCAGTGCTATTCTCACAGCCTTCCTTCGCAGTTTTTAATACCGGATAGTTATATGCCAACCAGAAGAGGACCGTCTTACAGGCCTTGCGGAACTGCCCAAGGTTCCTATTTATTGAACTATGTTATGTATGTGAATCTATGTGTTTACAAATGGTTTCCTGCCTGGCATACTGAGCTTGGGACTTAGGAACAATGGGCAGTGGGATCCAAATCCCAATTGCTCCAATCAGAGGCTCCCAGCTGGTTTGAATGACCCAGTTACATGCTAGCACAGGAATCCAGTGTTGCATATAGCTGGCCCAGTGGGCCCTGTTCAACAGTTGAGTTAGTGCAACCACCGACCATGCTGTACGCAATAAAGTGCTTGTTATCACTTCTACCTCGCCTTTTCAATGCACAGAACCCACTATATTATAAACTAGGTCCTAAGACATATGAACATGAACATATGAAGCTGCCTTATACTGAATCAGACCCTCAGTCCATCAAAGTCAGTATTGTCTACTCAGACTGGCAGCGGCTCTCCAGGGTCTCAAGGTGACGTTTTTCACGTCTATTTGCCTGGACCCTTTTTAGTTGGAGATGCCGGGGATTGAACCCGGGACCTTCTGCTTACCAAGTAGATGTTCTACCACTGAGCCACCGTCCCTCCCCATTCAGTTATATAATAAAGTTGGGCAACAATAACCCACACAAACACATCTGAAAGGCTTAGTTATCCTCGCATTCTTACTGCGTGTCATAGAAGACTTGTAAAGAATGTGTCCTCTGATTTTATATTTTTAGGAAGAACTAATATTTTAGCAGCAAGAAGTGTTAAGTATCCAAGTAACAGATGAATGTTCTTCTAAAAAGCAATTTCACTAAATACCATTGATATTAATCTTTCTGACTGTTAATTATATTCTTTTTGACATATAGTCCCTTTATGACCTTTTCTGCAGAATTCTGCTGAAGACATGTAGCACAGCAGTGGAAGTTCATACATGAGCACCAAAGAAATGGTTCTTTAAAAATGGCAAAAAATATATGGGTTAGAACAGGTGATACAATTGCCATTTTGAAATTTTGAAACAGAAAGCCCATGTTTAGATCGGTACCATTTGACTGCTACAATTCTGAAGTTTTGATCAATTGTCTAGGAACGTAGGAACTAAGAAACTGTTGAAGAACGTTTTTGTTTTTTTTAAAACTAGAACTGTTTGAACAACATTTTAAAACACTTAGTCATGGCAGCACTTAATAAAAGAACCTGATCTAAGGTTGAAAAGAGTAAGGATTGGCAGTCCCAAGATTAAAAAAATAGTAATGATTCTGCCGCTAAACCACTTTTACAACAATCAATGTTTCAAAATATCTAGATTTTATTAGAACCACTGAATAAGTAAAAGAATGTAACGTGGGCATTTAAAGCTTTTTATAAAGAACCTTTTTTAATTGGACTGCTGAGAGCCAATTTCTGTTTAAAAAATCCAGAATCATTTTTTTTTTTTTTGCAAAAGAAATTAAAAGAGAACAGGGTTTAAGAAAGCAAGAAGAGCTTGGTATCTGTGTATTTTATATAAGACACAGTAACATATTCAGACTCTCTTGTGGATGCTGTTATCTTTCAGAATTAAATTATACTCACTAGCTTTGTGCCAGATATACAATTGAATTGTGTATTTAGCAGAGTTTTTTTTTAACCATCTATGTCATCTGCACCAATCATCTGATTCCAAAACAGTAGTCATATTAGTTAGTTACATAGCAATTCTTTTCTTAATATAGTCTTATATCTTAAAGCTTTATTGTGATGCAAGTCCACAAAACCTCATATCATAATAAATCTGATCGGTGCAAATGTAGTGAGCTTGTGGAAGACACCTTTGCTACCTTTCTTTTCCTTCTGAAGCCCCTATGCCTGCCAAAAGCCACTGTGGCAATAAACACTGCACAAAGGGCTTTCACGAGAAAGTAAAATCTGAAGGGATTGCCTTCATTGTTGTGTGAAGATTTGTTTTTAGCATAACAATCACTCCACTTGTGTGTGTGTGATTTCTTCCAGTTTCTCCTCCTTGTCTCTTGACACATCCCATGCTTTCCCTGAATGTCTTCTAACCACAATAGTGTTTTTAATATGGGACAGGGTGGGGGGAGGGGAGTTCTGCAGCAGTAACAAAACAGCTGCATATCTTATTTCTACAAGCTGTCTCATGTTCGCAGAACAGTTGCATTTGAGCTTAGTCTTTTATATGCCATTAGAATCTTTCTTTTACTTATCTTTTTTTTTTTGGCCATATATAATTCATGTATTCTGAATTCCCAAATACGCACATAATGCCTTCACAGGACGTGATGATGTTAAGGATTCAAACTACAATAGGCTTGTACAAATTGATTTAGGCTTTCAAGTGTGCATTTGGGGTAATTAAAGCATAAGGTTGTTAGGCCATATGATCTTTTAAAAAAGAATTACTACTTGTATATTTTTTAAATTTTGAATATAAAAACCGAAATGAACGTGTCATGTAAATGAAACACACAGTATTAAGTCAGCTTTAAATCTACAGTAGTAGTGAATTTATTCTGTGCCTTTCTCAGCTAAAACAATGAGGACTACCACTTATAGTGGTATTCCTAGTAATTTCACTACAGTATAACCTTTTATTTATTCTGTAAAAGGACAATAAAAATATGTACAGTAATTAATTTATAGTATTATACAATTGTATTCATTTGTTTGTCATCCAGTAGATTTGACTTAAAATGCAGAAATTACACAATCACACAATTGCACATAAATGCCCAAGAATCTAGCAATTATCATCCAAGTCTTGCTCATTTGTCCATTTGTAGGTGTGGCCTCTATTATGTGGGAAGTTTGAGGGTCTGTATATTGGAACATCAAAGTTGCATTAAGAACAAGGTATCAGATGCCCCATTAGTGGGTCACTTTATGGATAAAATGCATGATATGGATGACTTTTGATTATTATTATTTTTTGTATTGTATAAGGGTGCTAATGAGGATGCACATAAGATTTTGTTATACAACCAATGTTTTTGAATTCCCAGACCGTTAATTAAGGCTTTAAAGTGGAGAACCCCAAGGCACAAGTTTGCCTTGAGCTAGCTGTTAGCTTGTTTGAGAGATTTGTGGAGACTCTTTGTCCCATGGGAGCTGTTGTAAATTTGTGTCTTCATTGACTTTTGGACTTGTAAGTAATTTTATTCTTTGTGTTTGTATAATTTCTGATATGGATATGTTGTTGTTGGTTTATGTTGTTCACAGCTTTAATAAGAACATAAGAGAAACCATTTTGGACCATGCCAATGGCCCATCCAATCCAACACTCTGTGTCACACAGTGGCCAAAAAAAGGAGGTTCACAAGTGGGGCTAGAAGCCCTTCCACTTTGCCCCCTCCAAGCACCAAGAATACAGAGCATCACTGCCCCAGACAGTTCCAATAATATGCTGTGGCTAATAGCCACTGATGGACCTCTGCTCCATATTTTTATCCAAACCCCTCTTGAAGCTGGCTATGCTTGTAGCTGTCACCACATCAGTTTGTAAGTTTCTTTTGCTGCGTCCAAGTTTTCTTGGATATTGTTCCATGCCTTCCCCAACTTTTCCCACCATTGTTCAAAAGTAGATGGTACCTCTGGTTTCACTTCCCCTGGTAATTGCGGGAATTGTTTCCCTTCATATCCATTCACTATCAAAAATGGAGAGGTTTTAGTGGAACTATGTATGCTGTTATTGTACCCATACTCGGCAAAGGGGAGGAGGTCTACCCAATTGGATTGCTGATAGTTCACAAAGCACCTCAAATATTGTTCCAGCAGAGTGTTCACCCTCTCCGTCTGTTCATCTGTCTGCAGGTGATACATGGAGCTGAGACCTTGCTCATTCCCAGTCAGTTTACAAAACTCCTGCCAGAAGTTGACAACGAACTGGATGCCCTGGTCACTAAATAACTTGTCTGGGAATGAGTGTAGTTTCGCCACATGTTGGAAAAATAATTGGGCTAATTTCTTGGTGGTGGGTATTTGCAAGTATGGAATGAAATGGCCTTGTTTAACTGAGGTGAGCAGAGGTAAGAACATAAGAGAAATCATGTTGGATCAGGCCAATGGCCCATCCAGTCCAACACTCTGTCACACAGTGGCCAATATGTGTGTGTGTGTGTGTGTGTATACCGTGGCTAATAGCCACTGATGGACCTCTGCTTCATATTTTTATCCAATCCCCTCTTAAAGCTGGCTATGCTTGTAGCCCCCACCACCTCCTGTGGCAGTGAATTCCAGGTACATTTTGTTAGAGTGAGTGACTCAGCATACCTGGACACTGGAGAGGGGGTGCTACATTACTCAAAGTGTGTGTAAGTTTTATCTCCTTGAATGGGACATCTCTCTTTGTCTTAACATGGGAGGTGTCCTCTGACTCCTCCTCATTCTGTGTATCCTTTGTTCCTACCATTCTTAACATGGATTTTCATGGAATCACATGTCTCTACAAGTCTCTCCTTTAGAAACAGTGCTGTCATACTTGTATACATTAGATACTGGATCAGCTGGCCACTTGCAATAAGGAAAGTATTCTTTTGATTAGGCCTCTCTCTCTCCTTTTGGCTTTGATTAGGCCTCTCTTTCTCCTTTTGGCTGCAACCTGAATCTACTTGAATAAATGTAAGTTTTGCTTTTTTAAAGCTTTATTTTAAAGTTTTAATTTTTGTAATATGTTTCTTGGGAGATTTATTTACTGCACTCAATAACACACTCTATGACTCAGCAAACTCTGCTATATTAACCAAATATCTCAATTAATTGATGGTATGCCATATGTATGTTTGGGTGAAAGGCAAGAAACCTGTGCACTCATCCCATATAACTATGGAAAAGCTGTCCTTGAGGGACTGAGTGCCATGTTTGTGTAAATCATGTGTAAACATGCTTGTAAAAATAATGAGAAAGTATGGGCAGAGGAACCATTCTCCTTAATCTTGCAGATTTCTATTTCCATTGTCTTATTTCTCCATTTGAATACATACCATTTTTATACAAGAGTTATTACACAGGAAGAGGTCCTTCTTCTCAAGACTTCTCTTACTTTTTCATTGTATTATCATTCCCTTAGTAAACATCCTTCCCAAATCTGTTACTTCTGTGCTGGTCTTTGAACATCTCTGTATTTTCCCTTGCTGTTCAATAATAACAGTTCCAAAATGGAATACCATGTGTGAAAAATGAGGAAACAAAACTATAAAATAGCATCTGAAACAAGCCAACCTGAATAAATGCTTCAGATATACCACTTTGAAACTGAGGAGACTGTTGATGGTTCAGTCAATAGTTTGATTTACTCTTTTAATTTTTTTAAAAAAATCTCCCACAGCAGGATTACTTGATGACAATTTACTCTCCATCACAGCTGGGGATATGGATATAATTATAATTAAGAGTATTTGTTATTTTGTTCTTTGATTATTATTTTTTTTTAAAAAAAAACCCTTTTACTATGCCTATATGAGGAAATGTAGGACTTTCCCATTACCCAATTCTCCGCCTTCAGCAAAATTTAAAGACAAGCAGATGCCGAGCGTTATAGGAAAAAAAATCAAATAATATATCCAACGTGCTTAAAATATAGGCCAGCACATTTGTACCCAGATCTCCAAACAATGTCCTGGGAAGAACCATTCTGCTGTACTGGGAGGAACTATTTAATATCCATATCTAAATCAGAAATCTATTTGAATCCCTGACGAAATGTCCACTCTAGGACATGCTCAGTTAAAAGTGCTGATCAGTATCTTGACACAAGAATTTAACAACATAGCAACTAAATGACTGAGTACTGAGCATCTAAAAATAGGATACTTGCACCTTTAGTGTAAATTAAAGGTCGGTAATTATGAGCAAAAAATTCCATTGTTCTGAAAGTGGACATAAGTAATATTTTTCTGCATCTCCGTGACTGTGTGCTGACTAACGATTCTGTGGAAAATATTTTGACTGACCCTAACGAACTGACAGATTCCGTGACTACATAGAAGGGATTCTTGCTGACTTTTCTTTTCTGGATGTTGACCAGTTTGAAATGACAGCATCTTGACACATGCACAGTTCCGCAAAAAACCTGATGCACACCCGTTCAGCATGCATTTGAAGTTATTCACGATGAACTGAACAGACTGGGTGACTAGCTCACATCAAATTAACACCTTTGAACATGTTAAATGTTGATTGTTGAAATGTTTGTGGTAAAATTTAGATGAAGTTCCACTCTCTCCGAAGGAGCAGGTTCATAGATTTGGGGTGCTCCTGCACCCAGACCTCCTGTTGGATAAACAGGTAGTAATAATGACCAGAGGTGTCTTTGACCAGCTTTGGTTAAAAAAAAAAAATCCCTTCATGAACTGCCTGTGGGCCATTCTTTCAAGTCAAGTAAATCTGAATATGATTCAGGTGCATAGCCAGGATTCTTCAGGTTGGAGGCACAGGGGTGCTTTCTGTGTCAAACACCTGCAGTTTGGGGTCAACGTAGCCCTGGGGATTTTTCAGAACTTAATGGATTCTCTTTTAAAAAGAACCTCTGGGGTCCAGCCATTTTTCGATGATGTGCTGATCGCCACCACCACCGAGGAAGAGTTTGCCTTCCGCCTCCATGCAATGCTTCAGCGTTTTGACTTGGCTGGCCTGAAGGTTAAGTGGAAGAAGTGTCTCCTGGGGTCCCAAAGATAGACTTTCTGGGGTACACAGTGGACACTAGGGGATCCATTTCATTGGGCATTTCATTGGGAGTCCACACGTAACCCCTGGTCCTGCCTGCACCTGGATTTTGTGGGGCTTTTCCAGTGACAGACTTTCTACCTTATTGAGGACTCCCACTCTAAGTGGCTGGAAATAGTCCCGGTGCCATCTACTTCCTCCTGAGCCGCCCCTGGTGCTCTCTGCTGGGTTTTCGCCACACATGGCCTGCCGGACACCCTTGTATTGGACAATGGGACTGCCTTCACCTCGGGTGAGTTCCAGGACTTCTGTGCCTGAAACCTGATCAGACTCATCAGGTCAGCCCCCTTCCACCCATCCACAAATGGCCAGGCTGAATGGATGGTGCAGACGACTAAGGACTCACTCTGCTGCATCATCCAAGGCGACTGAGAGGCCTGCCTTGCCAAGTTCCTACTGGCCCAGTGTGCCATCCCCTGCAGCACCACTGGCCGCAGCCCTACAGAGCCCTTAAAGGGCCAGCGGGTCTCCATCCTTCTGGACAGATTGCACCCAGACCGGGCTCTGGACCTCCAGGAGGTACCAGAGGTGATTAGGTCACCCCATGGGTTAGATACAGGGGACTGGGTCTTCACTAGGAATTTTGGGGAGGGCCCTACATGGATTCCAGCTAGGATTGCCCAAGTTTTTGGGTCTGTCATGTACGAGGTAACCACAGAGGGTGGGTCCACCCTTAGGAGACACATAGACCAGTTAAGGTTACGCGAGGCCCTGGGAGACGAGGTCAAGGACAACAGCCCTGATGATCTGTCTGCTCCTCTGATCCCCGCTCCATCAGAGCAGGCCGAGCGAGTGACCCTGTCTCCTGCCTGCCGGGTCGAGGCGGGATCCACCAAGGACTCTGAAACTCTGACCGATACATCAGCATCACCACCCCCTCTGCTCATCATGCCAGTTGCCACGACCACTACTTCGCCCACTCTGAGCCCAGGCAGTCCACGTAGGAGTACCACAAGCCTGCATATCTGAGGGACCATGTCTGTTAAGGCTTGCAAACCGGGGGGGAGGACGGATGATGTATATGTGAACTAAAATGCAATTATTATACGGGGTCCTGCCTGGCTCACTGGAGCCTGTAGGATTGAGCTAGGGGCCTCAGGAACAATGGGCAGTAGAATCGAAATCCCTGCCACCCTGCTCCAATCACAGGCCCCCTGCTGGCTTGAAAGATCCAATGGCATGCCAGTGCAGGAACTCGGAGGACCTCATGGCAAGGCACCTGCTTGGTCAGGCAAGGTTTGGATGACTCCTAGCTGGGAGAAGGCTCTTCAGGTGCTATACAGCTGGTGGGCAGGCGGCGATGGGGCATGGGGAGGCTGCCAGCAGCAGCAACCTGCTAGAGGTGCCAATGATTTGTGGGAGGAAATCTTGCACTTTCTCTCCCACCCCCACCCTGCTTCCTGCTTCTTTGGTGGATCTGCACTTCTGCTCCCCTCAGCAATGAGATAGTCTAGCTGGGTGAGGCAGAGAGTTGGAGGAGGAGGGGAACGGTTCCCCTTTATCTGCCAGGATCCTTACCTAAAGGTTGGATGGAGCCGAGTGTTTAAAGGAAATGGATCCTAATGAGAACCCCTCAAACAGCGAGGCACAACAAGTCTCTGTGTTTTAAAAGGCAGTGATCCGGTGGTCTCTGCAGGGTGGCACATCTGTGCGCCCTTGATTATTGTTTCCACCCATCAATTCTCACCTCATCAATTAGCTGCCCATGGGAGGAAAGGAAAGGGGAGGAGAAAAGCAAGGGGAAAAAAATGATTGTTATGATTAACTTTCATCCCAGCGGCTTCTCAGACTACTGTTGGCCATTAAGGTTTGATGAGTAGAGGAGATTGAATCCTTACTGGAGGAAGATTCTCCCCCCCCCTTTTTTTTTCCTCTGGAGAGTGACAAACAAACTGGAGCATTTCACTTTAAAATTCTGGGTTTGACTAGCTACAAGTGTAATTGGGTTGGCCAGAGGGTGAGAGTAAGGTTCCACTTGCTGGCAACTTCTAACAATGAAGTAGCCCCAAAGATCAGCCTCTTCCCACCACCACCCTACCCTTTTTCTCTTCCAGGACTGCCAGGGAAACTATTCCCTAGCCAGGAGATTGAGTACTTTTGATGGCTGGTGCATTGGGGGATTTGAAGTGTAGTTTGTGAAATCATAGAATCACAGAGCTTCAAGGGGCATCCAGAGTCATCTAGTACAATCCCATGCACAAGGCACCCTGGTGACCCTGGCTCCATGCTCAGTAGATGGGCGCAGTTGCTTGTGTGGTCCCCCCCCCAACCCCCCCCCCCCAAAAAAACGGTCAGTCTGCATTTGAGCAGGGTAGCTTCTGGAAGAGGAAGTTGGGGTCTTCTCTTTGGGCGATTTCCCACACAGCTTACCGAGGAGTGAAGTCCCTCCTCACCGCGCAGCGTCTGCTCGGATTTCCCACCAACTGCTCCGCGGATTCAGGAAGTGCCGCACCTTTTGCGTCTCAAATGGAAATCGCTAAAACCCTAGTTTACGTTAGCAATGCAAAAGGTGCGGCACTTCCTGAATCCGCGGAGCAGTTGGTGGGAAATCCGAGCAGATGCTGCGCGGTGAGGAGGGACTTCGCTCCTCGGTAAACTGTGTGGGAAATCGCCCTTTGTGAAACAGAAAGTAAAGCCGCATTTGGCTCTCATATTCTTTCTGGTTTGCTTGTATCTCATTTGATGGCAGCAGGCACTGGCCAGGCGGATTACATTAGATGACCATTCTTCCCCCTAGCAGTAGTTATAGTGGCATAAAGATGCACAAACATAGCTGGTGCTGGTTCAGCTTAGTGAGAACCCAAGGGCTTCCTTTCCCAGGGGCCAGAACTTGCTGAGATTGAGAGGAAGACCGTTTTCACACACAGCTAACCTCGCAGTCACAATCCTGTTCCCTCCACAGCATCTGGTCAGATTTCCCACCATCTGCGCCGAAGTTACAAGAAGTGCTGTGGCTTTTGCTTAGCAAACGTAAACCGCTAAAACCCAGTTTACGTTTGCTACGCAGAAGCTGCAGCACTTCCTGTAACTCCGGCGCAGATGGTGGGAAATCCGACCGGACGCTGCAGAGGGAACAGGATTGTGACTGCAAGGTAAGCTGTTTGCGAAAACGGTAGAAGAAAGATATAGGGGAGGGGTCAATTACCTGGGCTAATCACACTCCAGGCCTGATCTACCTCACGGGGTTGTCGCAAGACCACCATGGGGAAGGGAGTAACCTGCTTCATTTGGGGGGAGAAAGATGGAGGCATACATATAAAAATAAACATATGACTGGATCCTCACATAGCTGGGGAAACCCTTTCCTCTACAGCAGAATCCTGCTTCCCTCATACAGTCTGGCACCTGTAGGCAATAGTCATGCATCTCTGATTTTTTTTTTTGGGGGGGGGGGATGCAGTACTGTGAGGATATGGCAGGGAAGGGCAGTCATATCTGGGTATAGCCTGAATTTGTGCTTTCCCCTCGCTAACCATATGCGGTCAAGACTCTGGACCTACATCACCAAACCCAGTCTGGGGGACGCTGTTTTCCCTGTACTGCATTTTTATAACCTCCAGTTTATAACGTAGACATAAGCTAACTACAGGAGGCCTGCTAGTTGTGTTTATCTGCAGAATACAAAACTTTTCGGTTGACTACCTAAAGTACAATATGAGGGCTTAATTTAGTGTTTATTGAAACAAAATCAAACTTTTCTTTATATCATTGAGGTGTATAAGTACAGTTTTATAGACTTTAATGTACACTTTTGATTGCCATGTTTGAAGCAGGTTCTTAAACGTCAAATGGGAGCTCAGAGGAGGTTGGAGCTATGTGCTTGGGTGTCAAGCATTGTATATTCATCCTCTACTATAGTATTCAGATTATAGAATTGTTGCTAACCATGAATTAAACTTAGGCACATCAAAGTAGCAACCCCCACCTTTCTTCTTTTGCTTTTACTAACAAATGCAGGAATGTCCTCTTTGAAGATAAGACCTCTTGGGACTTGTTCTCAGGCTCAGCCAGGCCTGAACCCAGGATGTGCTAGTCGCAAAATAGATAAGGAGCCCAGCATGTGAATTTCACATGTGAATGTAGAATTGTTTATAGAATCTTTGATGTGCCATTTTAAAGCATGTATTGTAGTGTTACAGAGTATCAGTTCCAATCCCCAGCTCGGATGAGCCACATGGATTATCAATAAACCAAACTTTGTTTCAAGATTCAAGGACTGGTTATTTTGAGATCTCATGCTTGACATTGGGCAGAGACAAGCAGCTACTGCATGGAGTGCCTTGCACAGTGGAGCTCCAGCAGCTGCAAAAGGGGAGGGGGCTCACTTGGTTCAGCTTAGTGAGCACCATGACAGGTTGGCTGATTAAGGTAGTGGTTAAAGGGTTGGGCTGGGGTCCAAGAAATCCAGGCGCAACTCCCCATTCAGCCAGGAAGGCTTGTCGGGGGGGGGGGTCTTGGTGCAGCCTCCCCCCAGCCTTGCCTACCTCACAGGATTGTTGCAATGTCATAGGAGAGGGGCACTTTTAAGTTGCTCTGTGTTCCATTGGGGAGAAAGATGTGACATAAATGAACAGTTTCCCAATCTCATGTTTATTCACCTAGGGCTAATACAAGCCAGAACATTTTTGGGTCAAAGGGATCAACTATGATTCAGATTTCACCCTGCCAATGTTTCTGGTGGATTTGGGGTCTATGAATTTTGAATTCTTTATGCGGAGGAGCATCTGCTTGACATACAAATGATTCCAGGTTAAATCCTTTGGCACTTACAGGGGAAAGGACAACCTACAATGTAGAGCCAGTTTGGTGTAGTGGTTAAGTGTGTGGACTCTTATCTGGGAGAACCAGGTTTGATTCCCCACTCCTCCACTTGCACCTGCTAGCATGGCCTTGGGTCAGCCATAGCTCTGGTAGGAGTTGTCCTTGAAAGGGCAGCCGCTGGGAGAGTCCTCTCCAGCTCCACCCACCTCACAGGGTGTCTGTTGTGGGGGGGAAGGTAAAGGACATTGTGAGTCGCTCTGAGACTCTTCGGAGTGGAGGGCGGGATATAAATCCAATATCTTCATCTTCTTCTTCTTCTACAGAAGGTTCCAGGTTAAATCCTTTGGCACCTCTGAGTGAAAAGACCAGTTAACAGATGATCTGCTCGATCTTTACCTGAAAACCCAGAGAGCTACTCCCAGTTTGGGTGGACAGCGCTGCCCTCGATAGGTCAAGGGTCACAACTTAAGGCTACTTCAGCTCTGTGTTGAAGGATTTACATTGCCTTGTTGAAGTATAAAGCTAACCCATTTTCTTTTGCTCTGACACCGGTAGGCCAGCAGAAAGCGACATGGAGGCCAGGCCAGGGCAGTGCCCAAGCAGGTGTCACCAGCCAGCTTACCCTTGGAGGATGAGGGTGGAATCTTCCATCCATAATGTGGTGGCCAAGACTGAAGCATTGGAGAGCGCGGAGGCTGAGAAGCAGAAGCATGGTGATGATGGCATAATAGGAGCATCTACACAGTCCAGCACATGGGTGGGAGTTGCAGGTCCTTTATGCTAGGTGCCCACATGGGTGGCCAGGATGGCTGCTGGTGGGGTTACTTCGGTACCCACTCCTTGGCATTGCAGTGGCTTTGACAGCCACAGGGTGGGGGTTTAGTCCCTCTGAGGCCAAATTGGTTAGGTTGGCCATTGGGGTGGCCTGGGTAGCTGGCAAGGGGTAACCTCAGTACTCACTTGGCATTGGAGCAGCTTTGACAGCTGCAGGGTGGGTCTAAGCTCCCTGGGATCTGAAAGGGTGGTGGATGGTGCTGGAGGATATCAATGGTGCTTACAGGTTGCAGCACAAGGACATGGGTGCATATGGGTCAGCAGTGCTGGCTTGGGCACCCGGCTATGCATCAGCAACTGAGCTTCTGTTGACTGGCTGGATGCGAGCTGAGAGTGGCAGAGCCAGCCATTATCTCTCCTTTATGATCGTTGGTTGGCAGGAGCATGTCCCAGGCTGTGGTTGTGCATTCAAGTGGCAATGATCTAGGCACTAGGTTGGCAGTCCCCACGCAGGGATCAAGTCCTTAGTGCTGCATCTTTTTCAGGTGCAAGGGGGTTACTGGGTCAGTTTGACCTGGGTCAGTCTGACTCTGCTTAGCTGATCTGCAGAGCAGTCTGTGACCACAGGATTCATGGTTGGCAGAGGGGGAGTTAAGCCAAGGCTAACCCCCTCTGTGGCAGGAAAAGCATGGGTTGAAGGGATTTTGAGTTGGCAAGCACTCTGAGATATCAGCAATAGGAGGGGTCCTCAAACTGGGTACTTATGGGCTTTGCAGTCAGGGTGTCTCTGTTGGGGGCCTCTTTGGGGTTGGGGGAGCATATTACAAGCCTTAAGGCTTGACAGTCATGGGCTGGAATGTGCACTCCCTCCCCTCTATGCACTATTGTGTAGGCTGTGATGGGTAAGGTCCAGAGGGATCCTGGACCTGACTTTGAGCTGGGGTGGGTTTGCCCTGTTGGGATGCTTGCTCTGCAAGCACAATACAACCCGTGCTTTAATGTGTTGCAGATCAGCTTATGTTTATATAAAATTCCCAGTTTAACCCATAACTTGCGTTGTGTTTCATTCGAGGGGTGGACGGGCAATATTGTAATACTTAAAGTTTCATTGCATGTTGATCAGAATATGTTTAAAAGCAAACATAAGTTTGATACAATCACACCAAGCTGACAAAACTCAATTTAACAGTGTTTGCCAATGTAATCCTCAAGATGTTTGGCTCCCCTTCACTGCTTTTTGCATGGCTAAAAACATTAAATGAAAACTTTAAATTAAAAGCAAGAGAACAAAATTATGATCACAAGATTATAGAAATCGAAACTGGCTATTTGTATATCTACAATAATATAAACATATACCACATATACTGCTGGGGGCCAGTTTCTCTGCTTTAGTTATCTGCATTGCTATAGGTATCTTATTGCTTCTCACAAACTGTATTAGAAGTGCCCATTGATGTAGAGATAGAAAGACTTGTTGTATCAAAGGTTAGCTTCTTTAAACCACATTGCTGCTGGCTGAAAGCACTGTTAGTCAGAATTTCACTCTTCCAAGTCAACCTGAACTGTGCATTTAGCCACGTAGTAAACTGGTAATCCATTATACTATAGCAATTATTTTGCCCCTCCCTCCCTTCCTGCATCACAAGATTTATGATTAAGTACAGGAAATCCTGATTAAGTATGGAAAATAGTAGGGCATTTCAGATAAATTTTGGAAACCGCCTTAAATCCCAATGAGAATGGTTACGTATAGATGAAGCCAATAAAATAAAACCAGAGATTTTACAGTATAAACGGCAACCTATCTGTCTTACTACTTGGGTGAATTATATAAGTGGCTCGTGTGTCATTTGTTGTGAGGCTCAGGTGCCTGATTCATCACAGTTATAACATTATCATAATAGACAACCACTGTCTTGGGATCTAACATATATTAACTAGGGTCAGCTTTTCAGCTATCATAGCACCTGTGATTCTTTAAAATATCCTAAGAATGATTTATTTTAAAACATCCAGTTAATAACCCCATCTATGTACCTTGGCTTGTAAGCAAAAACATATGAAGAAGGGGGAAAAAAAATCACGGCAGCTAGAGCTACAACTGTTTGTATCGCTTTCCCCGCAGCATTGCCGAAGCTTAATTATGAAAATTTGCGAAAGCTTGATTTGACTTGACTAAAGTACCACTCTCAATGAAATAACAGCATACAAATAAACTACAAAAGTTAAAAAAAAAGTATTTTTAATGGTTCCAGAGAAGGAGAAAATAGTCAAGCACGTCCTAAATGCATTATTCAATGGCAGGAGCCTCATAGCAATATAGAAATATGTGAATGATGCTCATAGGGCGCTTTCACACAGCGACTGTTTGCAAGTGGATTTTGCTATTCTTACACAGTAAAAGTCCAGTTGCAAAGCATGTTATTTAGTGTGTGTGAATGCAACCATAATAACAGAAGACTAACAGCCCAATCCAGAGAACCACCATGTAGTAGGCGGACGAAGTTGGCTCCCAAAGGGGAGACATTATACCACGAGTGGAGGGGTCTAAGGGCCCAATGAGCGAGAGAGAACCCGTCACCATGGTGATTCCGCCCATGCACACACCACTGGCCCGCTGCCGAGGCAGGAGTGGGGGAGGCACAGGCTCACGCAGGACCACGGGATTGGCCAGCCCGTTGCATGTGACCGGGAGAGGGGGTGGAAAGCCCGCACCTAAGAGGTTGTCAAATCCCCTCACACCCTCCTGCTGTCAGAGACTCTGCCAATGGCAGACAGACAGGCAGAGGCGTGCGCAGACAAACAAAAATCACAAAGTGCAAGAGTTTGCTCCCCTAAACAGTGGGTGGAATGTGTGTCTGGGAGCAGGCAGACCACCAAGTCCAAAAGACAGCCCCCCCCCGGTGTTGCCCCGCCACCGCCCCCTGCTATGTGTAAGGAACACCTTCCCTGGGGGCTGCAGAACTCAGAGTGCAAGCCGCTGGGCATGCATCCACTTCATCAGCCCCCCCCTTTGTGCCCTGTGCACAACAGCCCTGTGGGGTCGGGTAGGCTGTCAGCCCAGGCAGGCTGAGGGGCAGCACCCCCTCCCCTGTCCAGCCATGCAGGAGCAGCATGGCAGCTCATACTCCACTTCCCCCCAAGAACCAAGTCTGCCAACCCTCCCAGGCATTCCCTCGGAGAGGCCACTGACAGAGGGGGGGGGGCGTTGCTCAGGGAACGTGCAGCAGATGCCAAGCAGGAGAGACAATGAAGGGCACAACTCAGACTTTATTTTTCCAGAACAGAGTGCAACAGTGACACATGCGGAAGCCTCTGTGTTGGATTCCCACCTGCAAAATGAAGACAGAGATCAAAAGCACCTGCAGGGGTGGCAGCTGGAGGAGCAGGCTGCATTCCAGTCAGGCGCTCTCTTAAAGGAACAGTCTCTGACCCACCTCCCAGCATCGGGGCAGCTGCCACCCCCCCCCCCCCCCGTGCCCTGCCAGTTGTTGGGAATGCGGCAGAGGGCAGATCAAGGGAAGGGAGTAGGCAGCAGCACAGGGGAGCGGGTCAGCAAATGCCCCCTGCCAGAGCCCACTGCCTGGTTTGAGTGCCAGAGATGCTCGCACACCGAGCGGTCAAAAGCGAGGGAGGGGGAAGACAGTGGGGGTGCACAGTGAAACTTACCCAACCATGGCTGACAGTCCTCACATGCAGAGCCTCCGGGAGCCCTGAACCTTCGGAGACCTGAAAACAAGAACAGTTAGCCCCAGGAGAGAGACCTCGCTCTTCTCCTCACAAGTCAAAGATACTGTCAAAGCAATTGCGCAGTGAAAAACCTGTCATCAACGTGCCTGCCTGTCCCTCGCTCTAAGTCCATATGGCAGGGAGCTCCCCGACAGAACTTCCCGCCATGCAAAGCTGTCCCTAACAACTGAGTTGTGCAAGACCAGAGCAGAAGTATTTCTAAGAGAGGGGGACTGCGATTGGGTGCTGGGGAGGGGGCTCATCAGCCCGAGGCACAAGGGGATTGGTGAGGCAATCACACCGCTCCCTAAGGGGTTTGCGAGCATCTGCAGCGGTGGAGTCGACCTTTGTTTTTTGTTTCAATGGGTGCTTATGGGACACGCTGCTGTTTTTGCAGACATAACATTGTGCCTCTCGGGGGGGGGCGTTATGGCCCAAACTACTCAGGGAGCTGCCTAAGCCTGGCTGTGCCCCCAGCTCCACCCCCTCCTGCGTCTGAGTGCTGTGCTCCGCCTCACTTCCGCCAACACTTGGGCAGAGCCCTCAGGTGCCACTGCTCTTGGGCGGAGCGGCGCTCTGGCGGCCCCACATGAACGTAACTCCCCTCTGTTGTGGCGGAGCCAGCCGTACGTGGGCGCAAATGCTTCTTGCACCCACATAGCAGATCGTCTGCTCTCAAAAGATTTTCTCCCCCCCCCCTTAGGATTGTGCTCTAAATTTGATTATCAGGTACAATAAAAAGCTAATTTGAAATTAGTATTTTGTGTCCAATCATTTGCAATGTAAAAGAATGTCCTTGTAATCCCTACAATATAAGCGTGCAATGTTTTTGTGGCCATGCAGTAGTTTCTAGCATTTGATAAATCTTACCCAAATAATTATATTCTGATATATTTGGCTTGGCTTATTAGAGTGTGTGTATGTGTATATGCATTAACTTAGGATGGTTGGCTAAAACTGGCCATCCATTGATATAGATTGGTACTATTTGCACAGCCAAACTACTTGCAACTAATAAAAAGTGTCCGGAACTACTAGAACAGAACCAATTCCTGATCCAAATTAAGGTAGCAATGATGCTTGTAGGGAATAGTATTGGAGCACAAGCAAATGTCTACATTTATCGGAGCTCATTGTTATGCAGCCACAAAGCTGAATATCCATGCTTTAAAATCTATGCAGACACTTTCAGATACAATCAGTATCAGCCTAATGCCAGCTGGACTAGACCAACCTTACAATTTTATGAAGGACTTGGAAAAATAGGGTAGGCATGGAAATTGCAGCATAAGAAATTGGGGAAAAAACTGTCACATTAACCTCCAAATAGTAAGCTTACTGCCTTACGCAGGTGCAAAATGTCTGGTTTTATTTTGTTTGGTGTAACAAACTCCTGTGTTTGACTGTCATCAGACAACCTGCCATGATACCAATTAGATGCATTATTGTCAATGGAAATAAAACTTGGTTGCCAACTTGTGATAAAAACCAAAATTAATTTGCGTCAGCCTTCCTGTGTGCATTTAAAAGGTCAGTTCCGGGTGCCACCTGGCTTTAACAACCACACCCAGATCTGTGCTTTGCAGTTCCCAAGGACATCTTTGTGGAGATAGAAAGAGGGGGGGGGGCACCTTTGGGTATAAATCCCATCATTCTTAAACCTTACAGAAACAGATGCATCTTCCCAACACTGTTAATAATCTACTGTAGCAAAAAAAAAAAATATGGTGGCATAAAGTCCTTTACGGTGATTTTAAAATAAAAAACTTTTCAGGGGAAACTTAAACAAAGAGTCTAAGAACTGAGGCAAACAGAAAAGAACATGCTCCGCAAATGGCAGATTACTGAAAAGATCTCTAGTAGGAAACACACAGCTTTAATCTATATTATGGACAGGACACAAATAGATGGTTTTAGAATACCATCTGTTTCCAGTGAAGTATCAGAGCAGCAGGATGTATGCCTCGGTAACTCACTCTGTCCTTCACTTTGTGCCCCTGATTCTTAGGACACGCACAGATTTGAAAGGCTAGGGTGCATTTAACGGAATTGCTTGTGTGTACCTTTGTGCACCTGCTGAAACAATAGCTGTTTACTTTTGACAGGATTGAGGGTCACTGCTCTCCTTAAAATCATCATCATTGTCAAAAAAGACAGGGGATGTGAAATAATCTTGTGTCTCTTGAACGCAGAATGCTTTATGTTTGACAGCCCAGATGAATAAGCATCAGACTTAGGTTGTGAACATAAATGACATTTGGACCGTTGCATTGTGGCATTTGCTTGCTATAGATAACTTTTGACATAAGAGAAAGCAACAAGCTTTTATTAAATGCTTCCCAATGAATTGTGCTAACTCTTAATGTCACCATTAAAACATTCATTATTATAACTATGTTTTCTCACATATACAGCTAGAAATTAGTGGCATTATTCCTTCAGGCTTTCCTGGAGGACATCTGCCCTTGATCCATTCCAGTCTGGTTTCCGCCCTGGCCATGGAACGAAGGTCTGTGTGAGGGATGGTCAGGATCAGCTTGAGTGAAGTGACCACACTGTGAATGTTTCTGTCACCTTCACCCAGTACCTCAGGCACACAAACTAAAATCCTGTTGGTAAAATAACTAAGCACCAGACATTTTCATATTCAAAACCACAAAGTATATTTATTGATTTACAAAAGGAAAGGGAGGGAGTGAAATAAAAAATTGTTGGTTATTATAAACAAATCAGTTGGCAGGCAGGAGTTCAACTAATCAAATAATATCTAATCACCAGAGATGTTGGCAGACTGAAGTATTATAGAAACTACTGGTGGGCTTAAGATCTATAAACTAACAAGCAGTCAATCAGTGCTTCCTTAACCCTAGGAAACACTCTATTCAGAGAAGGATTATAAAATAAAAAAGGGTCACACGCTCTTTGTCTTTCACACAGAGGACTATCTGACTTGTGCCAGAATATCCGCACACAGACACTCTCACTACCATACAGGTACACTCCAGACCTTAGAGTGATACCACAGGACTCACACCTCTGTGTGGTGGTTCACAAGTCCCTCAATCCTGTGGGTCTCAGTTTCACCCAGCTAGTGACCCTGTCTGTGTCCTGGGATTTCTTCTCAGCCACAAGAATCTAGTCTCACTCTCAGTGTCTTTGCGTGTCTGAATCAGGAGTCTGCCCTGAAATGCTGAAAGATCTCCTCAGCAGAGTCTTCAGTTGTCCTCTGCTTCCACTCAGAGAGTTTCCTCACAGAAAGAGCCCGATATTGCCCCTTCTTCCAATTAATTCTCTCTCTCAGAGAAACTCAAATCCAGTCCTGTCTCAAGGAAATCATGCCAGGCCTTCCTGTCTTCCACCATTCTCTGAAGTCTGCTTAAATTTGTGTTAGTTACATCAGTAACGCTGTCCAGCCATCTCATCTTTTGCTGTCCCCTTCTTCCTTTGCATCTATTCTTCTGCACTCAGCCTTCCCTATGGTCCAGCTCTCACAGCCATACGTTACTACTGGGAATACCATCGCTTTGACTATATGGACTTTTGTTGGTAGGGTGATGTCTCTACTTTTTAGTATACTGCCCAGGTTAGCCATAGCTGTCCTCCCAAGGAGCAAATGTCTTCTAATTTCATGGCTACAGTCACCATCTGCAGTGATCTTGGATACCAGAAATGGGAAGTCTGTCACTGCTTCCATGTCTTCCCCTTATATTTGCCACGGTGTGATGGAGCCGAATGCCATGATCTTAGTTTTTTTGATGCTGAGTGTCAAGCCTACTTTTGTGCTCTCCTCTCTCAAGAAGAGGTTCTTTAGGTCCTCCTCACTTTCTGCCATTAGAATGGTGTCATCTGCATATCTGAGGTTGTTGATGTTTTTCCCAGCAATCTTAATTCCGGTTTTTGCTTCATCCAGGCCAGCATTCCACATGATGTACTCTGCATATAAATTAAATAAGCAGGGTGACAATATACATCCTTGTTGAACTCCTTTTCTTATTCTAAACCAATCAGTTGTTCCATATCCCGTTCTGACGGTTGCTTCTTGATCCTTATACAGGTTTCTCAGGAGACATGTGAGGTGGTCTGGTACTCCCATCTCTTTAAGGACTTGCCACAGTTTTTTTCTGATCCACACAATCAAAGGCTTTAGCGTAGTCAAAGAAACAGAAATAGACATTTTTCTGATACTCCCGTGCTTTCTCCATAATCCAGCGAATGCTGGCAATTTGATCTCTAGTTCCTCTACCTCTTCGAAACCCAGCTTGAACTTCTGGTAGTTCCCGATCTACATACTGCTGAAGCCTAGCTTGTAGGATCTTTAACAAGACCTTGCTGGCATGTGAAATGAGTGCAATGGTGCAATAGTTTGAACATTCTTTGGCATTACCCTTCTTTGGGATTGGAATATAAACTGATCTTTTCCAATCCTGTGGCCACTGTTGCGTTTTCCTAATTTGTTGACACAATGTGTGCATCACTTTAACAGCATCATCTTTTAGGACTTTGAATAGCTCAATTGGGATATGGTCATCCCCGCTCGCTTTGTTGTTTGTAATGCTTTTTAAGGCCCATTTGACTTCACACTCCAGGATGTCTGGCTTGAGGTCAGCGATTTCACCGTCATGGTTGTCAAGGACATTGAGATCCTTCTTGTATAATTCTTCTGTGTATTCTTGCCACCTTTTCCTGATATTTTTTGCTTCTGTTAGTTCCCTACCATTTTTATCCTTTATCATGGCCATCTTTGCACGAAACGTTCCCTTGATTTCTCCAATTTTCTTGAAGAGATCTCTTTATAGCACCTTATAACATCTGTTTTTATTTATTTTAACTAATTTGTGTATTTGAACTGTATTTTAAAATTCGTGTTTACATTGTATTGTATTTTATTTAAATCATGGTTTCCATGTCTGTGAGCCGCCCTGAGCCCGCCTTTGGCGGGGGAGGGCGGGATATAAAAATAAATTTGACTTGACTTGACTCTTGTGCTTCCCATTCTCTTATTTTCCTCTATTGCTTTGCATTGTTCCTTCAGGGAGGCCTCCTTATCTCTCCTTGCTGTTCTCTGGAAATCTGCATTCAGTTGGGTGAATTTTTCCTTTTCACTTTTGCCTTTCACTTTCCTTCTTTCCTCAGCTATATGTAAAACATCATCAGTCAGCCACTTTGCTTTCTTGCATTTCTTTTTCTTTGGGATGGTGCTGGTAGCTGCCTTCTGTACAATGTCACGAACCTCTGTCCATAGTTCTTCAGGCACTCTGTCTATCAACTCTAGTTCCTTAAACCTATTCTTCACCTCCACTGTATATTCATAAGGGATGTGATCAAGGTCAAACCTGAATGCCCTAATGGCTTCCCCAGTTTTCTTCAGTTTAAGCCTGAATTTTGCAATGATTAGCTCATGATCTGAGCCCCATCAGCACCAGGCCTTGTTTTTGCTGACTGTAAGGAGTTTCTTCTTTTTTGAGACTGCAGATTATATAATCAATCTGATTTCTGTGTTGCCCATCAGATGATGTCCATGTGTAGAGTCGCCTTTTAGGTTGTTGGAAGAGGGTGTTCACTATGACCAGTTTGTTCTCTTGACAAAACTCTATTAGCCTTTGCCTGGCTTCATTTTGTTTTCCAAGGCCAAGCTTGTCAGTTGTTCCGGTTACCTTTTCACTTCCTACTTTGACATTCCAGTCCCCTATGATGAGGAGGACATCTTTTTTTGGTGTTAATTCTAGAAGGTGTTGTAGATCTTCATAGAACCTGTCCACTTCAGCCTCTTCTGCATCAGTGCTTGGGGCATAGACTTGGATTACTGTGATATTGAATGGTTTGCCTTGGATATTGACCGAGATCATTCTGTCATTTTTGAGATTGTATCCCATTACTGCCTTCCTCACTCTTTTGTTAAGTATAAAGGCCACACCATTTCTTCTATAGGACTCTTGCTCACAATAATAAATGTAGTGATCCTCTGAGTTAAATTCACCCATTCCTGTCCATTTTAGTTCGCTGATTCCCAAGATGTCGATGTTCAGTCTTGCCATCTCTTGTTTGACTACATCCAGTTTACCTTGATTCATAGATCTTACATTCCATGTTCCAATGCAGTATTGTTCTTTGGAGCATCAGACTTTCCTTTCACCATCCGACACATCCACAACTGAGCATCCTTTCGGCTTTGGCCCAGCTGCTTCATTCTTTCTGTGGTTACTTGGACTTCACTCTTCCCCAGTAGCATATTGGGCACCTTCTGACTTGAGGGGCTCATCTTCCAGTGCCATATCTTTTAGCCTTTTGTTACTGTCCATGGGGTTTTCTTGGCAAGGATGTGTCGGAGTGGTTTGCCATTTCCTCTCTAATGAATCACATTTTTCTGGGTTCTCAGCTGTGGCCTGTCCATCTTGGGTGGCCCTGCATGGCATAGCCCACAGCCTCACTGAACCGTGCAAGCCCTCTCAGCACGTTAAGGCAGCAATCCCTGAGAGGGATATGAGACTTTACACAGGAATGCAAACACACATAGGAGACTAAAAAAACAAACAAACCCAAGATTCCATAACAGGCTGTAACCTCGGACATTAATTTCACAGCCTATTGCATGGGTAGTTAAAGAATGCTGCCATTTTAACAGCTGCCAAAGTCAAGCTTGCTACATTTAGCATGACCTCCCTGTTACTATTTGTCAGCAAATATTCATACTGTGCAATAGACCAAAACATATACATCTCCGGAAACTATACATGAAAACTGCCTGGTATTTGCTGAATATGGCCACAAAAACACTACATGGTAGCCATGATACAGTTTTGCACAATCAAAACCAAAAATAGAATACAGCTGACATTGGTGTATGTAAAAGCTTTAATAAACATGTAGCAAAAAGTAGTGTGTTTGCCAGCTATTTAAAAAACTTCTGTATTTTATCACCTTTTCTTATGTAGTTCCCTACGACTTGTTTTTGATAGTATGATCATACGGATAAGTTAACCCTAATTCATAATATAATATACCCAATTATATTTATTAATATCAATTCTAGAACACTTACATAATGTATAGCTGAGCAAATAAAGGAGCCAATGTAGTGTAATGGTTCATATAGTCCTAAAGAGACCTGAGTACAAATCCCCATTCACCACAAAACACTCTGAGGAGGAAGTTTGGGGCAGTAACTCTCAGTCTCAGTTCAACCTACCTCACAGGGTTGTTATGGGGATACAGAAGTAGAAAGGGGAAACATGCACGCTCCACTGGATTCTTTGGAAGAAGGACAGGAGGAAATGCAATAAATAAACTTAGCTACTCTAGCAGTACTATATTAAATTTTAGCACATTTCCATCAACTACATCAAAACATGTCCTTAGGTTAAAAAGAAAGTAGGAGATATTTTTAAATCAATGTATAGACTAAGTAACAAATGCCATTCATCTTTCCTTAACTCAATTACCAATTGTGCATCAAAGATTAGTTTTAAACAGACTTATTTTATCTTCAGCTGACTTCTTTCTAGAAGACATTTATCAAGAGCTGTTTTGGCAGACTCTATCAGTGATAAAGAAAACACTAATAGGATAAGACATTCACAATGGCAGTTTAAGAAAGATATTTCCCCCCCAAAATATATCCTTGTTCTCCAGTTAAATCAAAGGTTCCCTGGAAATATGAACATATGAATATTATTTTAAAAGCCAATGCAAAGAGATAATTCAGCTGTGGGCAAACTGATGCTAATAAAAAAATAATTGACTTAAATTTTACTAATCTATTTTGCTTGGAAGCCAGAAATGGCTTTATTGAAGCGGTGCACTGCTTCACACAAAGTTCTTTCAAGTCTTGTGAATTACATAAACATTCTGAGCTAAAAGCATGGTGAATCACATATGAAGCATCATCTGCAACCACTTCACACATGTCCAATTGATGTGCTGGGAAATATAATCTCAGAACATTTGGAATTCTTGATTTTAAATTTTAGCTACACTTTAACCTCGCTGGGTGGCCTTCAGTCAGACTGTCTTCTGAGTTTCATTGAAAATATGACGAATACTAATGTCTAGTGAAAGGATTAATGAGATAATTCTTAACTTTTAAAAGACGTTGATAAAAAGTACTACATAAATATTAAGTAGTAGCATTTCCAGCAAACACACACAACGATGAAACAGGTGTGTGCAATTATCACCTACGATGATCTGTACACTGTATCATTTTCCCCCTCTGTGGAAGCACTCTACAGGTAAGACATTTCAATCTTTGAAGCAGTCTATAATTTGTGAATCACCAATTTTTTAATGAACAGCTATTTATGAATTGCAGAACTAATTTATATACTGTTGCCGCCTCAAATCCTTTTGTGTACAGGTGATCCATGTTTCATGAGAATAGCAATTAAAATATCTCCACGGCGCGCATGTGTTCAATTGCACAGAAAGACAGCACATCAGTCTGATTTACCCTTATATGTTGATATGAAAATACTCTGTGTATTTGGACTGACATTCAAGCATTTGTCTTTGCTATGCAGGGTGCTACATGGACCTGCTCAGATTCCAAACATATATGTATTTAATATGAACATGTATGAGCATGTGAAGCTGCCTTATACTGAATCAGACCCTCGGTCCATCAAAGTCAGCATTGTCTACTCAGACTGGCAGCAGCTCTCCAGGGTCTCAAGCTGAGGTTTTTCACACCTATTTGCCTGGACCCTTTTTTGGAGATGCCAGGGATTGAACCTGGGACCTTCTGCTTCCTAAGCAGATGCTCTAGCACTGAGCCACCGTCCCTCCCCAGTGGCTGGGGAGCAAACTGTGGCTGGGACTTAACCCTGCACCACCTCTGCGAGCTACAGGACTATGGGACAGAGCAGGGGAGGACTATGTGGTCCCAGGCGGTCTGAATGCATGGCCTTTGCAGGGTTGGGATCCACGGGAAGATGGCCAGGTGTGAGGGCAGGTCCATGGCTGGTCTCAGGGACCAGGACCTCCCACCTCCACTCCAACAAAAGTGGTACTTCAAATTCATACTTAGTTATTTGATTATTTTAATAAGCTGGTTATTGGTAATACTAAGAGTATATAAACGACATTTAATATAGATTAAATATATAACACACAATTATGTAATAGGAGAACGCATTCCATTTTAATTGGTAGATTAATAACTAGAGTATGGATGCTTAGACTGCAATGACCATTTCATTTGGACTTTGTACTGGTTAAGTGTCCAAGCAGGAGTCTAGTCCCCTGGTGGACTTCCTGATTGCACCTGGGTTTTCGCCACTGTGTGACTCAGTATTGGACTGGATGGTCCATTGACCTGATCCAGCATAGCTTCTCTTAGGTTCTTATGTTCTTAGTACTGTTTTCTTTGGGTTAGCCTGTCCATGCAGTTCTTAGGCCTGCCAGTATTACAGCTTGAGCCAAAATACTCCCCAAAAGGATCTAATATAAGCAAAAAGAAGGGAGAAGTCACAGCCAAAAGAACAAAGAAACTGTGGCAAAAAGTATAAAAATACAAAGTAACAATAAAGAATATACTGAAAGAATAAGGTCTCCTAATAGTTATTATTAATGTTGATGTAACCTAATACCATAAAGTCTCTAAATGCAATAGAATGCTACGGTCACCTCGAGGTTGGACTACTGTAATGCCCTCTACATGGGGCTACCCTTGTGCTGGACCCGGAAACTGCAGTTAGTGCAGAACGCCGCTGCCCGGCTGCTACTAGGGCTCCCAAGATGGGAGCACATACGGTCGGGGCTCCGGGACCTGCACTGGCTGCCAGTAATATTCCGAGTCCAGTACAAGGTGTTGGTCATTACCTTTAAAGCCCTATATGGCCTAGGACCTGCCTACCTTAGGGACCGTCTCTCCCCACATGTTCCCCAGAGAGTACTACGATCGGGTTCACAAAACCTGCTGGTAATCCCCGGGCCAAAGGAGGCCTGTCTAAAGGCCACCAGGGACCAGGCCTTCTCAATAACGGCACCTTACTGGTGGAACCAGCTGCCGGAGGAGGTGTGGGCCCTGCGGGACCTAGGGCAGTTCCGCAAGGCCTGTAAGACAGCCCTCTTCCGGCAGGCCTATAACATCTAACTGACAATGAGAACATCTTCTGGATGGAACAAAAATGCATCTACAGACCGCTGGTTTTATTCCTATTTTGTTTTATCAATTATGGTTTTAACTTATTTGTAAATGTTTTTAAACCAAATCTATGTAAATTATAATGTTGTAAGCCGCCCTGAGACACTTCGGTGAGAAGGGCGGGATATAAGTCCAAATATAAATAAATAAATAAATAAATAAATAAATAAATAAATAAATAAATAAATAAATAAATAAATAAATGTCCAATATAATGTAGCCTAAATAGTGTCCAAAAGAAAAACAAGTCCAATTATATTTCTAAGCCCATAAGGTATTCACTCAAATCCAGTAGCAGAATGTAGTGTCTAGATTCACTCAGGATCATTTCTAATAACGTAAGCTGGAACTGGGAAAAGTGTATTCCCAAAGCCTGGGCAAAGGCTCTTTAGTAATACTGTGAAATGTTTCAAATGGTTCCTAGTACCCAAGGATAATTTTTCAAGGAACTATTGTTACACTAATCTTTACAAAATCTCCAACTGACTCAAGCTCAGTTCTCAAACTCTGGTAGTAAAACGTAAGATGACAGGGAACCAATGCCTTTTCTGCTTCTTGCGCTTCCTCATAATTCCCCTGTGCCACCTGTTTTGCATCATCATCATCATCATCCCTTTTGGCAAAAATGCCAGTTCAATAATAATAATAATAATAATAATAATAATAATAATAATAATAATAATAATAATTCCTTTTGGCAAAAATGCCACTCTGCCTTCGGCCCCTACTACCCCAACAGAGTCACAGCTAAATACATGAGGGAGGGTTTCAGTGGGGATGTCTAATAACTTTACAGGACTCCACATCCCCACTGCAAGCACACTGAAGTCTGCCAGAGAACTACCTGAAATCATTTCACAAAAGGTGGCTAAAGTGTAGGGTGTGCAAAAAAAAAAAATTCTGGTAAAATCTGGATTTGGGGTTATTCAGCGGGAAGATATTCAGAAAGGCTGAAAATCCCCGAATACCAGATTTGGTAGCTGAATCTGATTTGGGAGATATTTGTCTATTCCCAAATTTACCGCCCCATAATACCCTATGGGCCATTGTAGTCAAAGGCAAAGCATAAGGCAGGGGTGGCCAACGGTAGCTCTCCAGATGTTTTTTGCCTACAACTCCCATCAGCCCCAGCCAGCATGGCCAATGGCTGGGGCTGATGGGAGTTGTAGGCAAAAAACATCTGGTGAGCTACCGTTGGCCATCCCTGGCATAGGGTATAATGAATTGTGGCTGGGGAGGAGGAGGTTTTAGGTAGAGGGTCCAAATTTGCAGGACAGCTGCAGGAGCCTCTCTCCAACATAACCTCCAAGTTTCAAAAAGATTGGACCAAGGGGTCTTATTCTAGGGGCACCCAAAGAGGTGACTCTATCTCACCATTATTCCCTATGGGTCATTGAAGTCAATGGCAAAATATAGGGTATAATGCATGGCAGCTGAGGGGGAGGGGATTTGAGGGAGAGGTTCTAAATTTGCAGGGCAGCTGTAGGAGCCCCACCCCCACAGAACTCCCAAGGTTAAAAAAGATTGGACTGGGGGTCCAATCTAGGGGCAATCAAAGATGCCCAGTGTTCCGAATTGAGGGGGAAAAAGTAATCAGTCACTGTTCCCACTGTAATTAGAATGAGAAAAGTGACTCTGAAGGGCAGGGGGTTTGAGGGAGAGGCACTAAAGTGGCAGGGCTGCTTCAAGTGCCTCTTCCCCACAGAATCCCAAAGTTCCAAAAGGATTGGAACAAGGGGCTCTGTTCTATCCCCCATTTATGGTTGAAAAAGCTAGCCTAGGCAGCGATCAGATCCTCCTAGAGAATCTCTGCTGTCAATTCAACTTGTGGTGAGAGTGCTTGCTTGCAAGGAACGTAATAGTGCTATCTTCCCAGCAGAACAAATGCCACTGTGGCAGTCCACTACACAGGATCTTAGTTCAAATTAGAAAATCTCTTTGATTCGCAAACTGGAATGAGGGCTTTCTGCAAGGACTTCAGCACAGAACCAGTGCATTGACTGCACTAGTGCCAAGCAGCCGAGATGGGGCATGCGCTTTCTGCATGCAACACAGTTGTACAGCCCTATAGAACAAATGCCTGTGGGGAATCCTTTAACGCTGACCTTGAGGTGATATTTATACAACATATTGCCATGTAAGTTAAGGTTCTTGAGAGCCTTGCCAGAGGCAGATGCTCACCCTTGAGTTAGGGGTTTTTCCTTCCTGGGTTTAGGGCTGAATATCTCACCTGCCTAACGGCCTCTTGCCAATGCAGAGCCTATTGCTAGCTAGGTTTATTGTGCTACCATCTACGATACTTCTTGGAAGATTCCATAAAACTCCCAATGTTAACAGATTGTGCACTTGTGCGTGACCAGAGATAGAAACTTAGAACACATGTTCCTAATTTGTACTTTTTATTCTCACCTGCGTCCCATACTCATTGACCCCTGTTTGAGTGAGCAAACAGAGGAGCCTGACAAATGTAAAATTGCCTCAGAACCAACCAGTAATTGAAACCGTTGCAACATTTTTGTATTTAGCATCTAGGAGCAGGCCCGTAGCCACGAGGGGGCCTCACGGGGCACTGTCCCCTGACTTATTTGCAAAGCCCCCTAACTCTCCAGCCCTGCCTTGTCCCCCAACTTGCCCCCTGACTAAGCACAATTCTAATCAGGCATGGGAGGGGCAGCAGAAGCAGTCGCCTCCTTCCAGCACCATTGAAGGGCACTGCTGATCAGCTGTTCCATGGGCTCTTTAAATCCTGACAGAGGCTGCCTCAGCCACCCCGCCCGCACAATTTGAGTGGCGGGGGGAAGGGAGGGAAGACACAGCGAACAGGGAAGGGAACGAAAGGCAAGGCTGCATCTGGGGGAGGCAGAAGAGGCATTAAAAGTCCCCACCAGCCAGCTCAGCTCCTTCCCTGGCTGGCTTGCTTCAGGTGGCTCGGCTGGCTCCCTCCCTTTGGCCTTGGGACCAGCTCAGACTCGGCTCCCCCTCCCCCTCAGCTTCCTTGCTCTGTGCGGCTTGGGATGGGGAGGAGGCGCCTGAATAAAACCTGTATGCAAGTCACTTGTCAAAGAAAACAGATGCACAAACTCCCCCCTCCCCCACTGGCAGCAGTTCCTGCTAAGAGGATCCATGCCAGTGGAGTACAAAGCAAACACACACACACACGACATTGCCACCCTCGGCTGTAACCTAGGAGTTTCCCCATCTGGTTCAGAATGGAGGCTAAACATTTCAACCATCTCTAAAAGAAGTGAGGGAAGGAGAAATCCAGTCCCAACCATTCTGTCTCTCACTGACGACGCCACTGATCATTGAACATATGAACATATGAAGCTGCCTTATACTGAATCAGACCCCTGGTCCATCAAAGTCAGTATTGTCTTCTCAGACTGGCAGCGGCTCTCCAGGGTCTCAAGCTGAGGATTTTCACACCTATTTGCCTGGACCCTTTTTTTGGAGATTAAAGCAGCAGTTGCTTCAGCACAGCCGGTCCCATCCTCTCAGTAAGATCCGCAACTGCAGCTACTAGACACAGGAAGCAAAAAACCAAAAACAACCCCCCTCCCTTTTTCAAGCTGCGCTCCTTCCAAACTTCCAGACCATGCCTCCTTTCACATTAGCCAGGGCGACAGGCCATTTTCTTCCCCACAGTTGTGTCATTTGAATCTCATCTTTCCCAATTACGTAAGTTTGTTTGTGACTTTTTATTTTGTAAACTTGTTTGGAGAAATTCTTCACAATAAAATCTGCTGTGGCTTGTATTGGGTGCCATACTGAGAAATGATGCATTCAGCCCATTTGTTTCTGAATGCAAAAATAAGAATATGGCCTTAATATCCCCACCCCACCCCACGCTTTCTCGTGCACTCAAAAGCAAGACATCTGACATCAGGGAAGAAACGCGCTTGTATATATTTGAGTGCATGAGAAAGGGGGGGGGGGATCTTCAAAGTACTGTAATGCACAAAGAGGAAGGTAGGGCTGCTTCCCTGAGATTTGTCTCTGGTGGTATTCTTGCTCTCCCCCTCTTTGGTCAGTTCTGCTGCAGGAAAAAATAGCTGGAACTAGGACGAGATCACGGCAGCTGTTCCCTTAGCGCCCCCCCCCCCATTTCTCTGATTTCTGTAGATCCAACCCTGACTGAAGGTTGTGTGTGTGTGTGTGTGGGGGTGCTGGCAGCATGATTGCAGGATGGAAGGCTAAGGTGGGGAGGTCACTGAGTGCCCCCTGAAAAAATGTGAGGCCCCCCGACTTCCCAAATCCTGGCTATGGGGCTGTCTAAGTGGCACTCAGTGTATTTGCAAATTGCCAATTGATGGATGAACTGGTTCCTTGTCAGGTTGGATATTATGCCAATAAAGGTTATTGAACTTTGAACTTAAGGTTCCCCTTGAGCAGCCTTAACTTCTCAGAAACTTCTTTTAGAATCCAAGTGCTCTTTCTTCACTTTGGGGGCTGTCATTCCATTCCCAGAACGCTTCTGCAACTACCGAGGCTGTCGTTCTGAAACCTATCACTCTAGTCCCAGAGCACAGATATCTCTTCCCAGGGACCACCATTCTACTCTGGGGGCTGTCATTGCAGTCCCAGAACACTAAGCCTATTCCTAGGGGCTGTCATTCCACTCTGGGGCTGTCATTTCAGTCCTAGAGCATTGATTCTGTTCCTAGAGACCATCATTCCACTCTGGGGGCTATCATTCCAGTCCCAGAGTAGTTTATTTGGGCTCAGAGACTTTAATGGAAAACCCATTCTGCATTTGCCTTACAACTTTTTTTGTGCTGTAATGAAGAAGAAGATATTGGATTTATATCCCACCCTCCACTCCGAATCTCAGAGTCTCAGAGCGGCTCACAATCTCCTTTACCTTCCTCCCCCACAACAGACACCCTGTGAGGTAGATGAAGATATTGGATGTATATCCCACCCTCCACTCCGAAGAGTCTCAGAGTGGCTCACAATCTCCTTTACCTTCCTCCCCCACAACAGACCCCCTGTGAGATGGGTGGGGCTGAGAGGACTCTCACAGCAGCTGCCCTTTCAAGGACAACCTCTGCTGGAGTTTTAGCTAACCCAAGGCCATTCCAGCAGCTGCAAGTGGAGGAGTGGGGAATAAAACCCAGTTCTCCCAGATAAGAGTCCACGCATTTAACCACTACACCAAACTGGCTCTCATGTATTTCTAATGTATTTCAATGGAACCCATGCAAGTCAATTATCATTACTGGCTCCCATTATCTCCAATAGACCTTCAAGCCTCTCCCATTGTTTCCAGTGGTCAATTAAGAAGCCTACAGGAGCTGAGCTGTTGCTCCAAGCAGAGATGAGCAGAGATGAAGATCCAAAACAGCAAGTAAAACCAGAAAAAGCCAAGAGCCACATGGAGCTGCCAAGTCTCCAGGCAGACTCTACAAACATCCAACCCTCTGAATGATGTGGGGTTGACTAAGGCTCCCACCTTTGTCAAACTGTTTGGTGGGGAGGGGAGAATGCTAACCTAGCCAAGACAAGCCCCATTTTTCTGCCCTCTGTCCTAATAGATGAGCCAGCCTTTCTCTCACACCTGGTCCTCTTTTGCACCCCAAAGGCAGCTGCTGGTCACTACAGCCAGAAGGAGCCGCACTGCCCACTCTGTCTCTGCTGCAGTTATCTGGCTCTGAGGTGGTGTACTCCTCACCACCACTTTTCGGAACCTTCCAACTCACTGGCAACCCAAGAGATGACTCCCCTGTCCCTGGAGGTTCCTTCGGGATGGTAACGGGCTGTATGTTTGACACCCCTGAATAGAGGTTATTGGGATGCACAAGCTTTTTCACTCACTTCTCTCTCTCTCTCTCTCTCTCACACACACACACACCTGTCTGTAGCTCAGTCTGATCTATGTATGGACATGAAGCCTGGAGCTCTGGATGAGACCTTTTGAACACAACCTGAAACCTTTAAAAGGATTACGTGCAACTGACCATTCAGCACACATACACAACGCTAACCCAGATGCATCTCTTCTACTGCAAACATACAATACATGCTGGTACAAGTGCAGAATTATCTCTGGCAGTTTGTTCAGCAGGTGATCTTTTCCAATATACTGCAGCCATTTCTAAACTACTCTGAATCAATTAAAGGGATTATTGATTCATTGAGAAATGGTGAAACGAATTCTAGTCCTCTCCAATGAAAGAGCTTCACGTCGAAAGCTGTCCACAATAGTCCATGTGGTGATACGACTGTGAACTGATCTTTCAGTTTAAGAAGTCAAGGATTCACAGGACATTGCAAATGGCAGTTACATCTCTAGTCTATTTGTACTATCTCTGTAGTTTAAAGTACACATTCTGCTTGAAGTCTAGCAATAAAGCCAGCTAGTTCCCTTGAAACCTGCCTCTTTCTGAGAAATATGCTTGCAGGTGACTCAGAAATGCCTCATCCCAAGACAACTTAACAGGCAAATATCTCTCACAAAAAAATTTAATACGGTGAAATATTTATTGATGAAAGAAAAAAACCCCACGCTTATATAGAAAAGCAAATACGTTTGGATTCAGCCTGTCATTTCCAGCTTGAGTTTGCTTACACAGTATTAATATATAGCTCAGTAGAGCACTACATGTGACGAAAGAATTGCTTTCTACATGTGGGTTCTGACCTCTATCAGTGGTAAGACTGGAGTTGTTTTAACTGCTTAAAACAATCTGTGGTTTAACCAGCACAGATGAAGGGCAACCATGCACATTGCTTCTCCTCAACATAGGTTCAGGCAGTTTGGGACAAGGTTCTTAATTCTAAATACTGACCTTCTTTGTAAGTAATCATGCAAGAAAGTTGGAAGCATTTTCTAAGAAGTGAATCATTACAGGGGGCAGCTCTGCAGGATAAACAGAAGTGAGTCCAAAGAAGGTGAACTAAAGTTGCCATCTTGTTTTCCTGACAGAAGCTCTGTACTATTAAAGTCTGTACGGTGGTCAGAAAGTCAACAGGCATGCCTTTAAGAAGAATTAAGATGAATGAGTGTTGCAATTGTTGACTCTCTGTTTATTGTTCAGGCCATTAACAGCACAGAGTTTCTGTCAAGAAAAAAAAAATAGCAATCCTAAGATTAATTATGTGCAGTGAAGGTGAAGCCTGCTTTGCCTAAGAGGCTCTAACTTTGTTTCACATGTGAACACTTTGAGACCAGACAGTGAGCACCATCACTGTAGGAATGATCACTCGACACATATACCGGGAGAAAAAGCCTGACCTCTGAGCAAGGTTCCTTTATTTTATGCATGCTGAAATTACACTGAAGTCACCCAAACTTAAAGCATAACAGGAAACATCTGCACAGTTACAAGGAAGCCACGGTTACATAGTCTACAAGAATTAAGACAAGCTAGCCCCCGTCTGGGATATATTTGTCCGGGGAATAGGGATGTGGTTAAACACGAGTGTGAGAAGCCTGTGCTCTTTTGTGTCATCAGAATTTGTGGAATATGGGAAATCAGGTTGGTGTGCCGAGCGCATGATCCTCCCACATCCCATTCTTTTTTATTTATTTGCTTTTAGGCTAGCTATACACTGGTGTTTTCATAGATTGTTTCATTTGTGGGTAATAAGTGGTAATATAATAAGGTGGGCGCTGGAGTCGGAGGGGCTGAGGCGCACAAGGTATGGCGTAGGGGCAATAAGCATTGTTCCAATTGCTTTGCTAATACATATGCATGATTGGCTTGCAAGGTATATTCTTCTCTTGACGGTTTACATATTCTTGTGAACAAGACACATAGTCAGCCTGAGATAATAATGCCATATCAGAACTACAGGTAGAGTCTAAGGGGACAGTTTCTCTGCTAATGCGTGAGGCAGAGGATTCCATAAGCCAGGATTTTTGAGGCAACATCACAGGAAGGCAACTTACAGGAAAAGATATATTAACAGGAATATAACTAAAAGTTCAATGGAAGCAAGAGAAAAACCAACCAGGTGGTAAGGGAATATGGCTATTTATTTATTTATTTATTTATTACTTTGCATTTATATCCCGCCCTCTCCGCAAGCGGACCCAGGGCTATGATTACTGGTTACATTAATTGTTGCATTACATTTCCACAAGGGGGCACTTGTTTGCAGGCAACCATGCAGTGGCTTATAGTGGGAGCAATTTACCATCTGTGCACAAGACTTTCATGGTTAGCCACATATGGGGTATATAGAGTTAAGGCATCTGCTGGAAGCTTATAGGTGGGAATGCCCCAGTTAGGTAAAGTTGCATAAGAGATTTGGGATTCATTTAAACATTTAACTAGAGCTGTATCAGTTTCTGGAGCCTTGCAAACAGGAATTAGACAGGTTCCTAATAACATATGTAAATCAGTGTGTTGTGTCAGACAAAAATGTGAAACGTTGTTACTGTTAGCTAAGCGTTCTCAAATATTAAACTGAAGACAATCTCCAAAACTAATTGCCTTGACAGGAGACAAAATACATAAATACAGACTACAAAGAATAGTCATGGAGTTCATTGTGAGTTGTGCCAATACATCAGCCACCAGGTTCTTCAGAGATGGCTCTTGCCCAGCCTTTTCCAATGTTTGTTGAGCTTGATTAGTTAGATGCTTCACAGCCCCCATGTGATATCACGAGCCGTCTGGGTGTGTGGGAGTCAAACCATCTCCCGTGTGAGGCTGAGATTGAAATCGGGAATCAGATTTGGGAGACCCTGATGCCATGTCATCTTTAGCTGGATGAATACAACGTGCCAGAACCCACAAAGGACCTGCAAGAGAGAACACAGCAGCATGCCTGCGCCCCCAGGTAATAAGGGGAACTGGACCATGCCAAGTTAATAAGACCAAATTCAATTGTTCCTGAACCCGCATTTGGGTAGGAACCTTTATTTTCACTCCTTTTAATTGTTTTTGAAGAGTGGTTTTCAATGTCTGATTAGCATGTTCCGCAATAGCTTTCCCTGTGGAATTATATGCAATGCTATGCTGGATTTTTATGTTCCATTGTGTACAAAAATCAACAAATTCAGAAAAACTATATGCCGAGGCGTTATCAGTTTTCAGCAGTTGCAGACAACCCATTACCGCAAAGGCAGAAATAAGATGAACCGTGACATGTTTTGTGGCTTCACCACAGTGAGAAGTAGCCCAAAGATATCTAGAGTACGTGTCCATGCAAACAGGGACACAGAACCAGGGTTTCAAGGAAGCTATATGAGTAACATCCATTTACCAAAGTTTGTTAGGGAACACTTTCCCTATGAAGAAAGGTTAAAATGCTTGGGGCTCTTTGGCTTGGAGAAACATTGACTGCGGGGTGACATGATAAGAGGTTTACAAGATTATACATGGGATGGAGAAAGTAGAGAAAGAAGTACTTTTCTCCTTTTCTCATAATACAAAAACTTGTGAGCATTCAATGAAATTGCTGAGCAGTCAGGTTAAAACAGATAAAAGGAAGTACTTCTTCACCCAAAGGGTGATTAACATGTGGAATTCACTGCTACAGGAGGTGGTGGCAGTTACAAGCATAGCCAGTCCTAAGAGGGGACTGGATAAAAATATGAAGCAGAGGTCCATCAGTTACTATTAACCACAGTGTGTGTGTGTGTGTGTGTATGTATGTATATATATATATATATATATATATATATATATATATATATATATATATATATATATATATATATATATATATATATATATACATGTGTGTGTGTATACATAGAAGAAGACATTGGATGTATATTCCACCCTCCACTCAAGAGTCTCAGAGCAGCTCACAATCTCCTTTATCTCCCTCCCCCACAACAGACACCCTGTAAGGTGGGTGGGACTGAGAGAGCACTGACAGAAACTTCTCTTAACCGGAACAACCTCTGAGAGGGTTATGACCACCCATGGTCACTCCAGCAGTTGTAAGTGGAGGAGTGGGGAACCAAATCTGGTTCTCCCAGATAAGAGTCCACATACTTAACCACAACACCAAACTGACACATATATTGGTCACTGTATGACACAGAGTGCTGGACTGGATGTGCCACTGGCCTGATCCAACACAGCTTCTCTTATGCTCTTATGTTAGTTTGCCAACCACACAGGTTAACAGCATAATCAGGAATATGATTAGTAGAGTCACAATGTGAGCACAAGCAAACAATTTGCTGAGCCTGATCAAAGGTAACAGTTTGGCTAGTGCTTTGGCATTCCGGTGAAAATAGCTGTGACTGAGAAAGGGATTAGTAAATACAGAGGTAACACTTTTTAAACCTTATCAGCATGCATTGCCCTGAGCAATCACACCAGGAAGATTAGAATGACTTGAAATAGTAGCAAAACAAAAATTGGGTAACGCACAGCAAGAAATTAAAAACTGCAAGGTTAAAAAAAAATACAGCCAACAAATCAGAGTCAATTTGAGGAGTGATACATGCACCAGAAAGTTAATGAATCAAATTAAATGCATATAAGTTGTCAACTATTAAGTTGAAAAGCCGTTGTGCATAGAGCTGAAAAAGCCATTGCTCTAACAGCAATCTCAGTCTGCTGTGCTAAGCGCTGCTGCAAAGTAAAGTGCGTCTTTTACACTTTCTCCCCAGCAAACTGAGTACTCATTTGACCAACCTATGAAGGATAGAAGGCTGAGTAACCCGGAGGCAGCTACCTGAAATCAGCTTCTGCCAGGGTCAAACTCAGGCCGTGAGCAGAGCTCAAGACTGCAATACTGCAGCTTTAACACTCTGCTCCATGGGGTTCTATCTGAATCCAAATTAGCATTTTCCTTGGCCAATTTCATCATCAATTCTCCAGCTGCATCAGGATTATCAACCTGTCTTCTGATTGCTGCCTGAAGACAGTTGATAAGATCTAAATAGGGCTCTTGTGGCTTTTGACAGACAGTTGCAAAACTATGGGCTGGCCGCCTTCTATAGGTACTTTGGCAAAGGCCTGTAAAGCATATTTAGATATTATAGCAAGTGTTGCAACAGGGAGAAGAAGAAGAAGAAGAAGAAGAAGAAGAAGAAGACGACGAAGAAGAAGAAGAAGAAGAAGAAGAAGAAGAAGAAGAAGAAGAAGAAGAAGAAGAAGAAGAAGAAGAAGAAGAAGAAGATGAAGATATTGGATTTATATCCCGCCCTCCACTCCGAAGAGTCTCAGAGCGGCTCACAATCTCCTTTACCTTCCTCCCCCACAACAGACACCCTGTGAGGTGGGTGGGGCTGGAGAGCGCTCTCGCAGCAGCTGCCCTTTCAAGGACAACCTCTGCCAGAGCTATGGCTGACCCAAGGCCATGCTAGCAGGTGCAAGTGGAGGAGTGGGGAATCAAACCCGGTTCTCCCGGATAAGAGTACGCACACTTAACCTCTACACCAAACTGGCTTGTGCTTCAATAGTGCTGAACTGTCCAGATCCATATAGTTGTTCAGCCGTATAAGACCCACTGGAGCCACATCCTTGAACATTAGCCAAATTACGATATTCAGTGTCCCATACCACAAATTGTCCAGGAGTTAACATCATCCTCATCATATTTTTCCAATCTTGAGGAATCACAGTGTATCCATTAGAGAGTCCTTCTAAAAGACCTTGCACATCGGTTCCCCCTATGCCCATATCTCTGATAGCCTTTTGAATTTCACTCAAAACAGAATGGGGCAACACAGTATAGTTAACAACCTGTTGCCTATTCTCATGCTGTGCATATGTTACTGGGCATACCGATAAAAGGTCAGGCAACTCTTCCCCTGTCAAATGTACAGGACAAACAGACAACATTTCTGTCAATTCTGGAACATTTTCCAATTTAGCCTGATCAAGTTCCTTTTCCATAACTTCACAGACCATGCATCCCAGGGCATTAGATGGTGGGCCCATGGGTGGATCTGTTGGAGGAGGAGGAGGAAAAGGAGGAGGAAGAAGAGGAGGGGTAGAGGGCACAAGTTGGACACCAGTGTATTTTAGGGGACAATCTTTGGAGAGGTGGCTTGTATTAGAAACGGGCATAAATTTCTCTACTGCATACCTGCATTGATGCCAGGCCTGCAGAAGGGTCTTCCCTATCTTCTCCCAGTCCTGAAGTTTAAGAGAACCTCCCTTCGGGTACTAGGGGCATTGCTTACCGATCTCTTGTAACAGAGTCTCATGTTGGCCTGAAGGGTCTTCCCTATCTTCTCCTAGTCCCGAAGTTTAAGAGAACCTCCATCCGGGTACCAGGGGCATTGCTTACCGATCTCTTGTAAAAGAGTCTCAAGTTGGCCTGAAGTCATGGACTTGCCGGACTTTTGGATCAACAATTTTAACTCATCTAAATGTTTCTGCTCAACTTGAGATAATTGTCCTCCCATACTCACCAATGAAGGGGTTGCGAACGATGGAGTGCACTCAGGGGCCTATGCCAGGCATTAATGAGTCGGAGCTGAGAGGCCCCACTTTGGGTTCCACTTGTAGTAATGATCACTCGACACAAGTACCGGGAGAAAAAGCCTGTCCTCTGAGTAAGTTTCCTTTATTTTATACATGCTGAAATTACACTGAAGTCACCCAAACTTAAAGCATAACAGGAAACATCTGCACAGTTACAAGGAAGCCATGGTTGCATAGTCTACAAGAATTAAGACAAGCTAGCATTCATCTGGGATATATTTGTCCGGGGAACAGGGATGTAGTTAAACACGAGTGTGAGAAGCCTGTGCTCTTTTGTGTCATCAGAATTTGTGGAATATGGGGAATCAGGTCGGTGTGCTGAGCGCATGATCCTCCTACACATCACAAAATGGTTGCTATTTGGATGAGACAGTTTATAAAATGGTTGTCATGAGGGCCAGATACAATCACAAAATGTTGAGGGATGTTTCCACAAAATATTAGGTGATTCCAAGCCGAGAGACATCCATTTCAAAATGTACACTTTCTGCAGACACATGGTGCCATCATGTTAAACGTGTTGAACCACTTCATACTCCAGTGAAGTGAAGGAAAGCCAAGATCTTTTGCTTTGGGAAAGAGCTGGAACTGGAAACTGAACACAAGAAAAAAAGTGGTATCATGGTATCTTAAGACTTACTTTTGGAAAACTGTTCAGAGAATACTTTGCTTGCTGATTTGCTGTTTCAGTTCTGATATAAAAATAATCAGACCTCAGATTCAGTAGAAGCTCACAGGAGCACAGCTCCTGAACCTTTCTGAGACTTCCACCTCCTCCTTCTGAGAGTTCCACCTCCTTGTCCATTGAATAGTAGGTGCAGCTGCATAACCGTCAGTTTGGTGTGGAGAGCCAGTTTGGTGTAGTGGTTAAGTGTGCGGACTCTTATCTGGGAGAACCAGGTTTGATTCCCCACTCCTTCACTTGCACCTGCTAGCATGGCCTTGGGTCAGCCATAGCTCTGGCAGAGGTTGTCCTTGAAAGGGAAGCTGCTGTGAGAGCCCTCTCCAGCCCCACCCACCTCACAGGGTGTCTGTTGTGGAGGAGGAAGATAAAGGAGATTGTGAGCCGCTCTGAGACTCTTCAGATTGGAGGGCGGGATATAAATCCAATATCTTCATCTACCTCACAGGGTGTCTGTTGTGGGGGAGGAAGGGAAAGGAGATTGTGAGCCGCTCTGAGACTCTTCGGCGTGGAGGGCGGGATATAAAAACAATATCTTCATCTACCTCACAGGGTGTCTGTTGTGGGGGAGGAAGGGAAAGGAGATTGTGAGCCGCTCTGAGACTCTTCAGAGTGGAGGGTGGGATATAAATCCAATATCTTCATCTACCTCACAGGGTGTCTGTTGTGGGGGAGGAAGGGAAAGGAGATTATGAGCCGCTCTGAGACTCTTCGGAGTGGAGGGCGGGATATAAATTCAATATCTTCTTCTTCTTCTTCTTACCATCATTGTGGGAGAAAATGTAAGAATACTGAAGTCATCAGAAGTGAAACAACTACATGTGATATCAGCACCAGATTGTCTTAATGATTGCTTTAATTATTGAATTTTAAATTGCCTTACTAATGTTTTATCCTGAGTATAGATTAGGGTCCCCATCATGGCACCATGGTGCCCACTGACACCTTCACTGGTACCCACAAAGTCCATTTAGAAAGTGAGTGGGGCCAAGTTGGGCTTTTGCCCAGCAGGGCTTCAGATTGGTTACTAGAGATCTGAAGGTTTTTTTAAAAAAAATGCTTCAGTATCAGCTGTCACCACAGCAGATCTTCACTCCATGGCCAAAGGTAAACTGTGTGTACACAGGAAAATATTTTTAAATACTCATTTTAAAAGCCATCATGTTAAACAGAGTTTCTGCCTGAGTTGTGACTAGAGTTATACATGACTTCTCTCCCTAATGTTTTGTGGTTGGCTCTCCCTTTTGTGGCAGCCATTTTGTACTTGTGCCCAGTACCCTGTGTCAGAATTCTAAAGGTGTCTATAAACTCCAAAAGGGTTGAAGACTGCTGGTGTAGAGAAACTATTAAAGAAAATTGTATTTCAAACTGAAGCTGAGTTGCCATAAAAATTCCATAAATCTTTAGTGCAAACTGCTGTGTTATTACTAGCCAGCCACCAGAATCTGTTGCATGGTGCTAGTTGACCCATGAAGTAATTCATTGCTCAGTTCATAATCTGATAAATTAGGTTCTTGCCTATGGAAGTTCATGCTACAATCAAACAGTCCATCTCTACAGTATGTCTTCTTCTCTTGCAGCAATGATGGCTTAACTTTAAGAGTTAATGTCTTGACAAAAGAACACTGAATCTCTTCTAAAGCATATTTGTCTTTAGCAGCACTGCAGAAGTGTTTCAGTAAAACTGAACAATGTCTTGGCTTTTAAAACCACTCAATAGTAGTCATTTTTTAAACAAGGGATAAAAGCATGATTCTCAAATATAATTTTTTTCATGAGTCTGTGAAAGTAAAAATAGATTTTTATAGAGATACAGAATTAGTCTGGCACAAGAACTATGTAACAACTGATTGAAAAAAAATATAATCCTTCCAATGGTAAGGACGATTATGACTTTTGCTATATCTATTAAGTAAAGTGCAAACACATGCACGCATTCAGGTCTGATTCAGTCCCTTGTTTGGAAATCTAGTTTTTCAGGCAAGTTTAGAGGAAAAATCATGTCATGCAATATATTATGGATACAGACAAATTTTGACCAGTTTGTGGTTTTTGAACTGAAGTTCTTGGAGATCAACCAGCATGAACTTTCCACAAACTTTCAGGAAGTTTGTGGAGGTTTATGGTGGTTTGTGAATTGATAAACCGTTTGGGCTCAAACAGAATGTTCACCAAACATTTTTATAGAGATTTTTATAGAGATACAGAATTAGTCTGGCACAAGAACTATGTAACAACTGATTGAAAAAAAATATAATCCTTCCAATGGTAAGGACGATTATGACTTTTGCTATATCTATTAAGTAAAGTGCAAACACATGCACGCATTCAGGTCTGATTCAGTCCCTTGTTTGGAAATCTAGTTTTTCAGGCAAGTTTAGAGGAAAAATCATGTCATGCAATATATTATGGATACAGACAAATTTTGACCAGTTTGTGGTTTTTGAACTGAAGTTCTTGGAGATCAACCAGCATGAACTTTCCACAAACTTTCAGGAAGTTTGTGGAGGTTTATGGTGGTTTGTGAATTGATAAACCGTTTGGGCTCAAACAGAATGTTCACCAAACATCAAAACAATGGGGTTGGTGGTAGAATTCTCCAGCCTTGGAAACACTCTTGTCAGTTTCAAACTAATCTTGTCAGTTTCAAGAGGTTCCCCCTCTTTTCCAGTGTTCCATTGTGTTCTCATTTTTTTGCAAAGAGCTTGCAAAAATCCCCCCCCCCCCTTGCTTGGATTTGTTGTGCTTCTGTGCTTTTAAGCTTGCAATGCCAGTGGCACTGGTTTATGCCGGGCACTAAGCTGGCTGGGAACTGGACTGCAGCCCAGAAAAGCTGCCAGTCAGATGAAAAACGGGAAGGCCTAGGTTCTGGCAAGGCAGCACTAACTGCTGCCAGAGCCTCAAAGCTCACTGGGGTGTGTGTGTGTTCCGATGCAGGCTGCTGGGAAGTGCCACGGCCTCCCGCTACCCTCCCCAATAATAAACCCAACCGGGACGAGAAGGTGGGTGATGTGAAATGTCAGCCGGGTCAAACGATGAGGCTGGCAGCACACGGGAGGACAATGGTCAGCTAGACTGGAAGAGAGAGAGTGGGGTGGACGTCGAACACTGGCTGAACAAAAGCGCCAAGGTCGGTGGCTCCCAGGAGGAAAAAATGGCTAGCAAAAAAATGGGAGAGGGGGTGAGCTGGGCGTACTATGCTGGCCACATGCGAACGCCGCGGCCAGCAAGCAAACCCTGTGTCTGCAGACATGACAGCCAACGCTCCTGCACTCCTGCAATGCTCTTCCCCGCCACCGAATGCAGCCGCGAGGGGGGAAAGGGGGCAAATGCCGGCCACCCACAAGCACCGCAGCTGACAAGGAACAGCTGCCCAATGATGCCTCCAACGATGCTCCTTCGGCCTGACATGGCCTTGAAGACCGCCACGCCTCGTGCCTCGCAGCCACAGCAAAGCAGCAGCCTTGGGTGAGTCGACCCGCTCGCCCACGCCTCACTCCGGGACAGATCTAACAGCAATCAGCTCTGTCCTCTCCGATGCACTGACTAAGGAGCAGGAGTGGAGCCAGCCGTTAGGGCGTATAGGCTCCACCCCTGACTCCCACAAAGCCTTCCCCCCTCTTCCTCCTTTTGAGGAGGCAAAACGGCCCTCGTAGGCAAGGCTATTGAGTCTGCCTCCGGTGTGAACCGCATTCTCTTGTGCCTAATTTGTGTAAGGGCATTATCTATTCCTTATCTCATTTCCAGAATGATCGCTTCAAGGAACTGCCTCATTTGGAGAATCTGAATTAGCGGTGCTTGATTGTGAGGGTGATGGTTGAAAATTAGAGAAACAGAACTCCATGTCATTCATATACTACTTCACCCCAAATCCCCTGATCATCTTTCCCAACCGTTTCATAAATACATAGAGCCAAGCACAAGTTCCTCAGAATCTGGCTGACCGTGTTTGCTTTAGTCCTACAAATTATTCTTTGGACACTGGGGGCAGGACTTCTTTTGAGTAGGAATGCACAGGAACACAGTTCTGGCTGGCTTGACATCAGAGGATGTGACCTAAAATAAGAACATAAGAGAAGCCATGTTGGATCAGGCCAACGGCCCATCCAGTCCAACACTCTGTGTCACACAGTGGCAAAAAAATTTATACATACACACACACTGTGGCTAATAGCCACTGATGGACCTGTGCTCCATATTTTTATCTAAACCCCTCTTGAAGGTGGCTATGCTTGTGGCCGCCACCACCTCCTGTGGCAGTGAATTCCACATGTTAATCACCCTTTGGGTGAAGAAGTACTTCCTTTTGCAAATGCAAATGAGTTCCTGGCAGGACCGGATCTAGGGGGCCAGAGGGGGGTGCTTGCCCTGGGCACCACCGGAGGGGGCCGCCAAATTGGGTGTGGAGTCCATTCTATTCTATGGGCCCATAAGGTAGAATGGGCCCATAAGGGGCATCATTTTTTAATCCCCCCCAACCCCCCCCCCCCCATGTAGATCTGGTCCTGGTTCCTGCTCTATTATCAAACAAATAAACCTTTGTGTAGCATTTTCATACAAATGTATGCTCAAGGAGTCTACACTGGAATAAAATTCCATGTGTTTTAGATGATCTATAGTCTTAGCTACTGTTATGAGTGTATATTAGTAGTGCTTGCATAGCAGTGCGATTTAATTCACTAACAATGTTCTCCTGGAACAAGCCCACATAGATCTGGCACTTTTTCCATGCCATAAACTCTATACACTTTAGTGTTACTACTCACATATGAGTTGGTGTTGATGCAATAGTAAGCACTATAGAAAAGCTACCTGCTGTGTATACCAAAAGTACATACATGAGATTTCCTTTAAATGATCAATAACATGGAATATATAAAAGATACTTCACCTTATCATATTGACACTGATAATATAAAACAAATGGGAATCCCCAAGACTTGCTGGTTGAATTTCCCTCTACTCTACTATTTCCTCTTTCACATACTTAAAAGCATCCTTATCCTTGCCTTCTTTCCTGCTTCATCTAGTTCCCACTCATGATCCAGCTGAATTTATCTACTTATCTTCAGTTTTCCATGCTACCCAACTCTTGAAACCCTCTTCCAGGAAACTTTGACCCAATTCCATGATTCCACTTGCCAGGCTGGGCCCAGTTGCACACTGGAGAACCTGTAAGAATATGCAAAGGGCACCCATTTTCCCATGTCTAAACTTCCCCACAGTATTTCCTCTTTCCCTCCACCTGGCAACCCCCATAACTTTCTTTGCTTCTTCTTCTCCTTCCCGCACACCAAACAACCTTTTATCTGCGTCTTCATCTATATTTATTTACTTCATTTATAGACCAATTTCTTCATAATGGGGACTAAAAGTACATTAGTTCATTCGTTGCTCCCCCTTTTTTCTTCAGAACAACCCTGTGAGTAGGGATGGACTGGAAGTGAAAAAACCCTAGGAAAGGGCCTCGCCCCCCCCCACACACAGCCCACCCTGGTCCTGATTTAAAGGGAAGAAGGAGAAAGGAAGAAGCAGTTTGTCTGACCTCCCCTTCCTCCCAAATATGGGATGGAAGGAGGAAGAGGCAGTCTGCCTTACCAATTTATGAGGTGCTGTCCCCCCCTCAAGTAGGTCTCAGGTAGGTATGCTACTACTTCCCTCATCTTGCACTATCTGTACACTGCCTCACCATGGGACTTCATTGCCATTGTCTTCTACTTTGCCTCATGTAGGGTTTGGCCAGGCACCATCCACTACCTTAACTTACCAGGCCTCACCTTGCTTCACACGGGGTTTGGCCAGACAACACCCTCTGTCTTGCCTTGTCTCCCAAGGGGATCAGCTGCCTAGCTGTACCTTGCCTGTACCCTCTGCCTAGCTGTATCTTGCCTGGGACTTGCTGGGCCAGGAACCAACCTCTACCTTGACTCATGGCTGGCTGGTTTAGTCTGGACCAGGCCAGCTGCCACCATTTGCCTCACCTCACCTTGTGCAGAGCTTGGCCAAGCCAGGAGTCACCATCTACCTCATTTTGTATAGGGCTCAGCTGGGCAGGGCCTTGCGCAGGTCTTGGCTGGGCTCAGTCCTGCTATCTGCCCACGCTCACCTTATGCAGGGGTTGGACTCACTGTTGCTGGCTGTGTCATCTGCATAGGGTTTGGCCAGGCTGCTCACCAGTGGCTGCCTCATCTCAAGGGAGCTGAGTCAGGTGCTGCCACCTCCTCAATTTCAACTCTTGCATGGGCCTCCATTGACCAGGTTCTATCTCCCTTGTCTTGTCTCAGGCTGGCTAGGCACTGCCTCTTCTACTTTGCTCAGGATTTGGGTGCATTTGGTTCAACCCGTCTGTCAGAGGCTGGCCAGCCCAGGTGTATGAAGGAAAGTCATCAGTCTCTTGGGAGGTGTCTAGGTGTTCTTTAATGGCCAGCCTTGGCCCTGCATCTGAGGTAAACTTGGCCGAACATCACCCAGTGAGCTTCATGAATGGGGATTTGAGGTTCAACTTCTGGTCTAAAACTAAGCAGTACATTGTACTGGCTTTCATAGGGTGGCTGCTGTCGAACACTAGCAAGCAGCCAGACCTAGATAGGCTTGCCAGTCCCCAGGTCCCAGTGGGGATCCCCCAGTTTTGCAGGCTCCTTCTCGCTGTCAGCCAGCTGGATGGCAGGGGGAAGCCCCATCCCAACAGCTATGATGCGTCTCTTCACCTTGATAGGTTTAGAAGAAGCTTGGAAGCTCAGAAGAAGTCTGGAAACTTGGAAGCCATGTGTGCCTTTAAATCTCAGTACTATAGGAGCAAGGCTGAATGGGGGTGGGGTGAGCCAGCAGAATCACATGACTGTTCCCAGTCAGATCATGGAGCTGTGAGAAAGGAAGAAGAAGAAGGGGTGGTGGAGTAGTAGTAGTAGTAGTAGTTTGGATTTATACCCTGTCCTTCACTGCCTAAAGGAGTCTCAAAGTGACTTACAATCTCCTTCCCAGAACAGACACCCTGTGAGATAGGTGGGGCTGAGACCTCTGACAGAAACTACTCTTTCGAGACCAGCATCTGACAGAATTATAGGTCACTCCAGCAGCTGCATGTAGAGGAGTGAGGAATCAAACCCAGTTCTTCCAGATAAGAGTCCGCACAATTAACCACTACACCGAACAAAGCCCAGATGCTCTGTTTGTTTTACATTCCTTTCAGAAGTCATTTGCATAGTAAAAAGTCAACTAGAACCTTTCATTTCCTGTGTTAGTCTGAAGAAATTGGTATAAACAGCAGATGGTTACATTCAGCAGCTTCCATGAGTAAATTGCCCTAGTGAGATCACAAAAGTGTGTGCTGTTAACTGCATTTATTTTGGCTGCTTTGAGAGTATGTGTGGGTGTGTTCATTTTCATTTAGTGGAAGTGCAGCCACCTGTTGAGGGACAAGGAAATGAAGACTGTATTCAGGGGAACTGCACTGCTGCATTTTTATTTATTTTAAGGAATGGGAAAGTCTCTTGGTTCTACTCCCAAAATCTCCTGGCTCCACCCTCAAAGTCCCCAGGTATTTTTTGAGTTGGACCTGGCAACCCTAGACCTAGATGAGTCATGCACATATTGTTTTATCAAGCTGTTCAGTGGTTACTGACTGACGACCCTGATGAGTCCTCCCTCAAAGGTTCAAAGAGTCCTGAAAAGTCCTTGTCTCTTCCACCTGCCTTTTACTGTCAGAAACCAAGCATGTTGAGGTTGCTCAGCAACAATCACTGATGGGATCTGTTTTTTAAATCTACAAACTTGTGGTATTTTTCAGGTTTGTAGAAAGATCTGATTTGTTTGTTCACAGGTCTAGTCCCTGATTTAAGTATCCTCAAATTTGGCCATCTTGACTATCAGAGTATAGATGTATCTGACGGTCCTAAAACAGTTTTTGTTTAACTACATTTAGGTTAGAACAAATTCAACATGGAAATATCAACTACTTACTATCAAAGAAGCTGCATATATAGTTTAGAAAGCTAGTTTTAACATACAGCTTCAAAAATGTTCTAAATGAATAAACTATGAAAATATAGCTTGTTTTATTGTCAGGCTTTTTTTAAAAAAGGCATATGATTCAATCATTATAAGGTAACTCTCCTAAAATTTAATCTCCTATGCATACAGCAATTCCTAATGAGTCCACTAGGAATAAACAAATTAGTCTCCAGGATGTATTATGCATTAATTAATCAGACAAATAGTATTATGAAATGTGAAATATTTGAAAATTAGTTCTAAACACAATGCTCACATTAGGAAAAATGGGACATGGGAAGAATAATAGTATAATGAAAATGTCAGTTTCTACCAATTCAAGTTAAATCAGCTGCAGTTTATTCTACAGTTATTTAATTTATTATCCTCACTACAAAGCCTTTTATCAAGAAACACAATTAGAACACAGGGAGAGAAGAAAACACAAAACAGTAATTGCACATTCAACCTCTTATGAAAGCAATACATTGAAATAGATGCAAAAGTGAGCTAGGTAGCACATGCAATGAAATAAATACGGAATACAATTCTATTAAAGATATTTACTTCTTTCAGCCAAACTGCTATGGGCACTGACCTACTTTCTTGGGAGAACTGAAGGAAATATATAGCCCATTTAGAAACTCATGATCTAAATCTTCATCTATATCCATCATAAGAAGAACTGTGTTTATACGAATATGTAACTCTTATAATATGAAATTCTGCTGATAATTCATAAGCCTTTACAGTGTCCCATCTTATACATCATATAGCATGGGTCCAACGAGAATCCCCAAAAGAACCCACATGTTTTTCTCACCAGTAATGATTACGTTCAAATCATCACTTAATCACTGATTATGAAATGTGCTGTGGAATGATAAAATGTTCTAAATGAATAAACTATAAAAATATAGCTTGTTTTATTGTCAGGCTTTTTTTAAAAAAAGGCATATGATTCAATCATTATAAGGTAACTTTTAATCTAATATTTGATCCCCCCCCCCTCTTGCAACTGTTTTGTGCATGCGTTTTTGCACTTCTTTCTCATGGCTGTGTCTGTCCCTCTTTCACATCTGCTCAACCCAACTGACAAGAAAAAAAAAAGATTCAGAAGAAATGCATTTCTTGATTGTCTCAAAGCTGCAGGGAGAGTAGGGAACTGTATGGAAGTCTCCAATATTCTAGTTTTGTCCATCTGGCCTCCCTGATTCCAGAAAGCAAATGTGTTTATATTCACTGCTTTCTAAATTGGATCACACTTATTCTTTTAATTTCTCACATTG